>NC_061862.1:8050691-8353167 GCF_907164915.1 Impatiens glandulifera | reverse complement strand
TAATCATAGGTGCTTTAGCAGGCTTAACTCTCAATAAACCAACATCTTTGACTAGCATAAATTATTTTATTTATTTTTGTAATTTCTAATCCCAAAAATATCCAGCAATCAATACATCATCCACATATATCAAATATACCATAAAAGAATCAATTTTTTTTCTTAATAAATAGACAGTTATAATGGGAACCATATAAAATTCTTTTTTCCAAATACCCATGTAGAAAAACATTATTAATGTCAACTTGGTGCAAATACATATTTTTGGCAGCAAATTTAACAACAAAGGGAAATACTTTCATTATAATCAACACACTCTTTTTGAAAAAAAAAAGAAAAACTTTAGTCACTAACCTTTAACTTATGATTGTTAATTGTTCCATCAGCATTTAACTTCAGTTTATAGACCCACTTAGATCCAACAGTTTTTTACCTTTTGGTGATTCAATCAATACCCATGTTTGGTTTTTTTAGAGCATCTTACTCTGCTTAATAGTGTTCCATAAAAATTTCTAAATGTTAGACAGATATGAGCAATGGAGTATTAAATAAAGAGCACATCATCCTTGTATGGTAAATATGACACCAACCAGTAAAAGTGAAATCATTACACCTCAATTTGTTATAGAAAATAAATTATGCAAGACAATTCATCAAAGAAATATGCTACTGCTGGAGAGTTATTGAAACCCCATTTTGAATATGCAAATGTGAACTGAGAGTCCAAAGGTAATTCAAGTTTGAACAGTATTAACCGAAATGACTGATTCAGAGTTTCATTCATACTTATTTGATTCAGATTAGTTAATGCTTAGATAGTGTTTGATTAAACTGAACAAACAGAAAATTTTCTCAAGTCCTCATATGTATTCATCAATTCAATGCTCACAATAGAAATCAGAATATAAACAATCACACAATTATAGACTCTATTGAGAAGGCATTTGAAAGACACATTGGACTAAACATTGAATTCGTATATAACTCTTGTTGATGCATCATCTATTGGATTGTTACTCATCATCATCATTAAGGTTCTAGAAAAATAAAAAATACAATGGAAATCTCTGAAATCTAGCAATACCCATGAGGGAACACCAAAAAATATATAGGAACATCAGAAATCTGAATACAATGGCGCTAGGAAAAAAAGGCCGAAAGCCAGAATCTTGATTCCTAAATCAATGTCGGCAACGTATAGCACTGATTACACTATCGAAAAAGATGCCTCAGTGACTCTAATTACATTGCCTTTCAAGATATCACATCAACCAGATTAGATCAATCAATGTGGATTACTACAATATAAGAAATTTATCAAAACAAAAATCAATATAAGAACTTCTTAATGCATTGGCCTCAGGGTAGAATGCCGAAAGCCAGAATCTCAGTTCCTAGATCTATGGGCAACGTACAGCGCTGTAAACACTGTGAAAGATTAGTGCTTCAGAGACTCTAATTTGTTGCCTTACAATTACAAGAATAGACGTCAAACGGATTGAAAACAATAATATGATGTAGAAGGCAGATTGAGAAAACCAAAATAAGAGATGTTGCGAAATTGAAAGGCTCAGAGATATTAGTTATGAATTAATCAAAGAACTCAACAACATTGAGTCTTCTTCATAGTTTGATGGTATAACTTTAGACATCATAGCCTGAAAAACTTGTAAAATGCAGAAGAAACGAATCTAACAAAAAAACGAAATCCTTCTATCGTATGTGAAGAGATTTAACGCAAATATGAGGATATCTTAGACAGAGAGAAAGAGAGAAGAGATCGAAACCTGCCGTTGGGCATCCTACTGTACGGAATTTAAACATCAACGGTCTGACGGAGAAGATACGCGAAGAAAAACCCTAAATATTGTATTGCTTCACGTACTATAAATAACAAAAACGTCCAATGAAAAGCCTATTTATTTTATATATTGTTTTGGGCCTTCCCATTAATTTAAATAATTAGAGCTAGTTTAATATATATATATATATATATATATATATTTATGTTATAAGATTTTTTTATAAATTCTCACTATCACTATTTTCTAATCATAATTGCACTCATTAATCAATCAAAATATTAAAATACATATATTTATTTTTATTTAATTTAAATTTTAAGTAAAAAATCATTTTAATGATAAACTAATTAAAACCCCAAATTTTTATAGACTAAAGCTTTTCTAAGCAAAAATAAAAAAAAAATTCAATATCAAACAAACTCTATAAATTATTAAAATGTGAATTAATTTATATTATTTAAATAAAAATATATAATAATTGTAAACACACAAATTTTACTTCCTAATTTATTTAAAATTATTAAAGTTAATAAATAATTTTGTTAAAATTCATATAATAATTCATTGCAAATAATTATTTTAGAAACAATTTCGTATCAATCGAATTACAAAAATAATTAATTTTGGACTATATTTTAAATAAAACTCAAAGTATAAAAAAAATAAGTTGATAAATATGATGAATTTATCTATTATTAAAGTTAATTTATTTGTTTTTTTTAGGTATTTAGTAAAAATTTATTGGTTGATAAAATTTTTTTTAGGAGTTAGCCAGAAAATCTTCAGCGTCGAGCAATTGCCAGATACACGGATTATAGAAAATAGAGATCATGGATGTTTGCAGAAACTTTATTTAGTCCATTTTGATTCCATTGTTTCATTAGTTCTTCCTTGGTGACTAGGAAAGATACACAGTTCTTTCTTATGAATTTTCCAACAACTACATTTTTTCATTCTTTGACGCATTTTTTCTCTTTCAGTGGGCAATTTAAATTAAAAAAAGAGAGTTGAGAATCTTGACTTTCTTTACTGCATTATATTTTTCCAGAATTCATTTACCTTATAGTTGGAATTGCTTCTAATAGTATATGTCTTTGATTTTGAGGACTTCATAAACTCTCTCATAGTTTTCCTAACCAGTTTACCATCTTTTCATATTTTTCCTTCTTCAGTAGGTTCCAATCATAAAGATAATGTATATTCAATTAGACGATTGTTTGTTGTATTTTTTTATTTTTTTAGCACAATCTTTCATTTATTTGCATGCATTAGTAGTTTTGTGATTTGATTTTTAAACCCAAAGAGATTTGTTCTTTCATTATACACAACCTTCCATATTCCTTCTTTTTCCCCTATTTTTCTGTTTGAGTTTCAACAATATTTTGAAAAGCAACTGGTTCTTTACCTTTGTTGTTTTTCTGTACTTTTTCCTGTACAATTTCTTTGGCTATCTTGTTGATTTCATTTTCATCAGCATCATTTGTACCTTCTATATCAAAATTTTGAATTTCCTTTGTCTTATTGTTTTTCTTTCTTCCCATGATTGTATAATAACAGAATTATGCAGTAAATAGAGTAGATACAGAATAGAGTAATACATAATACATGAATACCCTGTGCAGCAGACCAAGAACCGAATAGTGATCAACCTCAATCGATCGCAGATAAAGACATTGTGACCAGAATTCGCGACCCTTTTCCCGTCCTTGTTCAAACCTTAGCTGATGTTTTTTAATTTCACAACTAAACGATTTTCCCCGATGTGTCGAATGTGTCAGATGAGCTGACAATCGTGACTCCCACCACGTTTCCCATAACTCACTACCAAATCAACCAATCGATTTTCACGCGACTAACATGTCGACCGTGTCGATTGTGTTGTGTGTCGACCGTTGTGATTTAGAGTTTATGATTTAGAATTCAAACAAGTTTTAGAGTTTATCACAACCTGTCTTAACATGTTCTAAACGTCTCTAAGAGGATGATAACATGAAACGAGGACCGATTTAAGCTCAAACCAAACTTTTGAAAAGTTTTGAGTTTTCATATATTTTTAGTTATGTTCTTAATCGTTCATGACTATCCTTAGTGACTTTAAATTGTAATGTTGTGATTATTAGTTGTAGTGTTAAATTTTTGGTTGCACATATGTTTTATACCTCCATTTCAACAAAGAAAAAAAAACTTGTATGGGTTATCATTTTTGAATACCATTGAGCTCCTAAGGCGCGGCTAACCTACGATCCAATTTGGTCTTAGAAACCTACACTTCATCTTTAACATCCATCCATTTTTTTCTTGTAACGTATATGGTTGCTATATCACTTTCGTTAGGTTTATTTGCTACTTTAGTTGTTTGTTAGTTAGTTGTGTAAATTTTAAGGTTAAGAAAACAAATAAACATTCGGTTTCGGGTTTTGATGGTGAACTGATGCATGCTAACCTAGAAACCTCCAAGAAGCTCCTAGCTTGGTTTTTTACTGGGGAACTTAGCAAATTCTAGTTTCTAAAGGAAGAACATAACACCAACATGTATTTTGTCCATGAGTGGCTCCCCCATTGATGGTCTAATTTCTGACCATGGAATCCCAAGCCTTACCCCTTCACAACTAAGGTTTATGTCCTGAATTTCGTTTGAGAAATTCATACACTACTTGATTTTGAATCGAGAGTGGCTTCTCTAATGTTGGCTTAACTTCTAACTATGGAAGCCCAAGTCTTATTCACTTCACGACATGGTTTTTGACATGTTTTCGACCTAGAAAACCAAGCCCTATTTTGATTCTTGACCAAAAGCCAACGACCGAGAACTTCAGTCATCTGACTAAAGGACGCAACCGATAATTTAAGATCGCGACCGAAGGCTAGTAACCAAGGGCGAATCCAGGATTATTTTTTCACTGGGCTGAAAATTTTAAAAGTATTACTAGGGGTGGGTCGGTACGGTATACTTTAGTGTTTTATCTATACTTTATATCTTACTTAAAATTTTGGTATGCAAAAAATGCATACATTTACCTTACCTTGATTTCGGTATACTTTGATTTTGATATACCTTAATTTCGGTATAAAAAAAATTCATACATTTATCTTACCTTAATTTCGGTATACCTTAATTTTTGTACGGTATCGATATTATACCTTTGATACCTAAAAAACATATTAACTTTAAAAAAATCAATCTCATGCATAAGGTAGAGATTGCATATATTGAATAATATTACAGTATAATTATATTTTGATATTATTCAAAAATTATATTTCTATAATTAAATTAATATGAAATATATTTAATTATTTCCTTATAAGTATTATATATATATATATATATATATATATATATATATATATATATATTAACTTATAAATAATATTTCGGTATTTCGGTATATCTCGATATAACAAAATCTTAAAAATCTCATACTTTTATCGTACTAATAAATTCGACATGGTATCATACCTTACCTTTTTTTCGGTATACCTTAAAAATTGATATTTTCGATATATTGCGGTACGGTATTTTCGATATACCTTTAATATTGATAATTTTTTCCTCCCCTATGTATTACACTAATATGAGTAATAAGTAAACATATTAATTAAACAGTTCCAAAAATATCTTTACTAAAATAAAATAAATATACGAAACCTAATAAAATATAAAAATACTCTATTTAAAAAAATATATATATTAAAACAAAATGAGAAGTTAAATTAATTAAGTTTTAAATAATAAAAAACTAAATATATAAATAAATAAATAAAATATACAAGTCTAATTAATGAATTTCAGACTAATTTTTGTGTGAATGTAAATAAAAAGTAAACAAAAAGTATAAATAAGAATAAAAATACAAAATTGAAAACTAAATATATAAATAAATAAATAAAAAATATACAAGTCTAATTAATGAATTTCAGCCTAATTTTTGTGTGAATGTAGATAAAAAGTAAACAAAAAATATAAATAAGAATAAAAATACAAAATTGTGGTAAATAAATAAACACTCAAAATTAGGATTATAAAATATTAATGCATATAAATCATTTTAAAAGAATAAATAATATATCAATTTATTTATTTAAATACTGAACCAAATCATATATAACATTAAGCTGAAAAGCCAATTGGACAAGGCGGTGTATGTTAAATATATATATAAAAGATTTTAAAAGATTTAGATTGGGCTACAGCCCAACGCACCCCTCAACGTAGCTCCGCCATTGCTAGTAACCGAGTTCTTCAGTATCCGACCAAGGGCCCAGTTGAGATTCACAACCGATTAGCCAAGGTCGCAACCGAAAGTCGACAGTAGAGGATTCCAACTCTACGACTGAGAGTCTGACCGAGGACCGCAACCGAGATTCTTAGCCACATATCTGAAAGCCCCAGTCACGCGAACAATGTTCGCAACCGGTCCTCTATGCACACGCGATCTCTCACTTGTCTACTTACGACCAACAATCACTTTGTGCTTAGCTCGGTTACGACTGGTCCTCCTAATTGAATCCGGCTGAAGCCATTAAGGCCTCAGTTGATGTACATATTTTTGTCTTATTTGACATTTTAGCTTTTTATTTATTTTAATTCTCTAAAAAATTAAATATTATAAAAATTCTAAAATTCTAAAAAAACATAAAACCATAAAAATAATTATGAAATCATGAGTTTCATAAAATTATGAATAAAAGAATAAATGTCTCCAAAGAAATGGTTTATATAAAAACTAACATTTTATTTTATTTTTTTACCTTGCATTTTATATTCTCCATGACATGTAATTTTCTTTAACCTATTTCGTTTTTCCACACCATAACTATACATAGACGAATGATTAGGAACAAAATGTTACAAGACTATGTGAATGTTTAGGACGAGATCAACTTGAACGCGTTAAAAAGTGTTACATCTCTAGAAATCAACTCGTTACACATTTTAGCCCCATGCCATACTTTTCTCTCAAATCTCGAGTGTGATAAGAAACTAAAATGGTTATCTTCATGTGTCCGAATTTATTCCTAAAATGTATTAAATCAAAAGAGTCACCGTCTAGTTTGTTCCGTGAGAAATAATTGGGATCGGTGTTTGGTTATGTGTGGGAAAATGAATCAACATTATGGCTTACGCAGTTACGCGTCCGTCCAAAATGACGGTCTTTACTCCGAAACCGTTGAATTTTTCAAAACATGAAAAATTACACTACATTTTTTAAAATTAAAGTCTAAACATTCAATCTTTACCCCAACTCTAGCCTAGATCCAAGGGACATGCCCGATATGTCCCTAAACATGTGTCTAAGGTACCTAGATTATTTAATGTTAGTTAACTTGACTTAACTAATTGTAGGGGTAGGTAGGTACGGTATACCTTAATATTTTATTCATACCTTATACCTTACCGAAAATTTCGATATGCAAAAAATGCATACATTTATCTTACCTTGAATTCGGTATACCTTGATTTTGATATACCTTATTTTCGGTATACAAAAAATTCATACATTTACCTTACCTTGATTTCGGTATACCTTAATTTCGGTACGGTATTGGTATTATACCTTTGATACCTAAAAAATATATTAACTTAAAAAAAAAAATCAATCTCATCGGTAAGGCCGTAGAGATTGCATATATTGAATAATATTTTAGTATAATTATATTTTGATATTATTCAAAAATTATATTTCTATAATTAAATTAATATCAAATATATTTAATTATTTCCTTATAAATATTATATATATATTATATATTTTAACTTATAAATAATATTTCGGTATATTTCGATATACCAAAAATTTAAAAATCTCATACCTTTACCTTATCAATAATTTCGGTATCAATATCATACTTTACTTTTTTTTCGGTATACCTTAAAAATCGATATTTTCGATATATTGTGGTACGATATTTTCGATATACCTTTAATATCGATAATTTTTCTCACCCTTAACTAATTGTATTGTTTGTTAATAGAAGTTATAACCATAGTTATATAGTTTATGACATATTTTGTATTAAAATTACTTGAAATACTTTTTTTAGAATAGTTGAGAGTTTTTTTACCTATATTGAATTTTGTCACTATATAAATACATAATAAAATCACAAATCCCTTAAGGGTGTGTTTGATAACCCTGGAATTGGAATTGGATGGTCCAATTCCAATTCTTATGTTTGTTAGACACTTTAATATTAAGAATTGGAATTGGAATTAGAATTTCAATGGAATTCAATATAGTGTAATTGGATAGTTCTCAATTCCTATCTTTTTAGGTCGGAATTGTAATTCCAAATTAACACGTTTTTCATGTTTTTGACATGTTTAACACGTTGTTAGATAAAATTAGATCGGTTAAATAAAACTTAACAAAGACAAGACTCTTGTGCAGGAACAGGCAAAGGACCGAACCGGTCAAATTAAGAAACCGGTTAAGAAACGAAACCGGTCAAGCAACTCAATAAGCCAAGTAACTCAACCGGTTAAGAAACTCAACCGGTCAAGTTATCAATTCGACCAAAAACCTGACCGAACAAGAAAGGCAAGATCGGTCAAACCGGAAGGACGGAAACACTAGACAGTCGGTCATTTAGAAGCCAAGGAATAACCGGAAGTCATTCAGTTAACACACATAACCGACCAACAAAAAATATACTTCGGGTATCTGTTGAGAATGATACCAAATGACCGAACAAGAAAGGCAAGATCGGTCAAACCGGAAGGACGGAAACACTAGACAGTCGGTCATTTAGAAGCCAAGGAATAACCGGAAGTCATTCGGTTAACACACATAACCGACCAGTAAAAAATATACTTCGGGTATCTGTTGAGAATGATACCAAAGGAACAGACTAAACATTGCCATATTCATACAAGTCTGAGAAAGTCTGCAGGCTGCAGAAAACCGTCCTACAAATCTTTCCACTTCAGGATAAATCAGAAAGACAATCTTCCAAGTACAGACAACTGTCTAACCGACAGTTACCACATTGAGTAAAAGACAAACCTAGCCGGTTTGACCTACACACTGGAAGACTAGACCGCCAGGTCTGAATCACTGAACCTCTGCTCAACCAATCAAATTCAAGGAAATTAAATATGACCGTTGGCAAATTTCATCTATAAAAGGAGGAGCTGAAGAGGAGTAAATGTGGGACATAGTGGACAATTAATTTACAAGTGATAAGATTGTGTTCTATCTCTAGAAAGCTTGAGTGTTAAGTTGAAGTGTGTATTTACAATTTCGGTTAAAATTGTACGGGTATTATCGAGCATGAAATAAGTCTCGATCGGATTGTGTTTGTATTCCTTAGTGAATATCCTTCTCGCGGTTTCGAGAGGAGGGGTAACGTAGGAGCTTTATCTCCGAACATCCATAAAATCTGTTTTGTTACTTGCTTTCTGCTTATTTTACTTTATTACCGATCTGCACTAACCGCCTTGACCGACTCTACATTACCTAAACCGAATTACTGAATTACAAAACGACCCAACAATCTCCAAACCTATCCCGCCCAAATACGGTTCTGCCTATCTTGTATGTGTGCTGCTTCAACCTGAAACAAACCACTTCCGCGCTTGAACCTAGTTCAAGGGTTTGTGACAGTTTGTGTAGTATTGAAATCCCGGTGTTAATCTCTAATCGGATTAATCACCACCTTTGAGTGAGACGCGCTAACCGGTCCAACCCCGGTCCTCCAGCCACGACCTAGATCCTAACACACGTTTTTCACACATTAAACACGTTTTAACACGTTTTTTACACGTTTAACATATTTTCATATTTTGGCACGTTTAACACGTTTTTGGCACGTTTTTGACACGTTTAACATTATTTTCACGTTTTTAACACGTTTAACACGTTTTTGGCACGTTTAACACGTTTTTGTCACGTTTAACACGTTTTTGTCACGTTTAACACGTTTTTAACACGTTTAACACGTTTTTGACACAATTAACACGTTTTTCACGTCCATGACATGTTTAACACATTTTTGACACATTTAACACATTTTTCAAGTCTTTGACACGTTTAACATTTTTTTGTCACGTTTAACATGATTTTCACGTTTTTAACACGTTTAACACGTTTTTGACACGTTTAACACGTTTTTTATATTTTGGCACATTTTGCACGTTTTGGCACGTTTAACAAGTTTTTCACATATTTAACACGTTTTTGACGCATTTAACACGTTTTCACGTTTTTGACACATTTAACACGTTTTTTTACGTTTTTGACATGTTTAACGCGTTTTCACGTTTTTGACACATTTAACACGTTTTTTTTACGTTTTTGACATGTTTACCACATTTTTGACACGTTTTAGCACGTTTAACAAGTTTTTCACATATTTAACACGTTGACACGTTTAACACGTTTTCACATTTTTGACACATTTAACACATTTTTTTACGTTTTTGACACGTTTACCACATTTTTGACACGTTTAACAAGTTTTTCACATATTTAACACGTTTTTAACACGTTTAACACGTTTTCATGTTTTTGACACATTTAACACATTTTTTTACGTTTTTGACACGTTTAACATGTTTTCACGTTTTTAACACATTTAACACTTTTTTTTACGTTTTTGACACGTTTACCACATTTTTGACACGTTTAACACGTTTTTCATGTTTTGGCATGTTTAACAAGCTTTTCACATGTTTGGAACGTTTAACACGTTTTTGACACGTTTTCATGTTTTTAACACGTTGTTGACACGTTTCACATGTTTTTTTTATGTTTTTGACACGTTTGACACATTTTTAACACATTTAACACGTTTAACATGTTTTAACACGTTTAACACGTTTTTCACGTTTTGGTACGTTTAATAAGTTTTTCACTTATTTGACATATTTAACACATTTTTGATACGTTTAACACGTTTTTACGTTTTTGATAAGTTTAACACGTTTTAAACCTATCAAAACGTGTGAAAAACATGTTAAACATATTAAAAATGTCAAAAACATGTTAAAGGTGCCAAAAATGTGAAAACGTGTGAAAAAACGTGTGAAAACGTGAAAAACGTGTGATAAACGTGAAAAACGTGTGAAAACGTGTAAAAAAACATGAAAGATGTGTGAAAAACGTGAAAAACTTGTTAAAACGTGTGAAAAACGTGTAAAAAACGTGAAAACGTTTGTAAACGTGAAAAACATGTTAAAAAGTGTTAAAACGTGTGAAAACGTGAAAAACGTGAAAAACATGTAAAACGTGTTAAAACGTGTGAAAAACGTGAAAACGTGAAAAACGTGTGAAAACGTGTGAAAAACGTGAAGGATCTGTGAAAAACGTGAAAACGTGTTAAAATGTGTGAAAAACGTGAAAACGTGTTAAAACGTGTAAAAAACGTGAAAACGTGTAAAAAACATGTTAAAACGTGTTAAAATGTGTGAAAAACGTGAAAACGTGAAAAACATGTGAAAAATGTGAAAAACGTTTAAAAAACGTGAAAACGTGAAAAACGTGTGAAAAACGTGTTAAAACGTGTTAAAACGTGAAAAACGTGAAAACGTGTGAAAATATGAAAAAATGTCAAAAACGTATTAAACGTGCCAAAACGTGAAAACATATTTTAAAAGTTAACATTTTGAACCGATATTTTTTTTTACAAAAATTGGAATTATAATTGAATTACAATTCTATCATTTTCCCAAACATAGGATTTGGAATTGAATTACAATTCTATCATTTTTTCAAACATAGGAATTGAATTGTAATTCAATACTAATTCTCATGGAATTGGAATTAGAATTCCAATGCCAATTCCAATTCCCCCTCATCAAACACACCTTAAGGGTTTTTCTCTCAACTTTTCTTGTCCTTCATTTTCTTATTCTTCATTCTCTCTTCCATAATTGCTCATAGCTTCTGCTAATTCAATATTTCTTGAAGTCTAAATGGTATCAAAGCAAGTTCTTATTTAATGCTAAGCATAATGGAGAATCAAAGTTAGAATGGTGAATACCAAAGAAGCAACAAGCAACGAAAGTCTTAACCCTAGCTATGGTGCAAATTCTTTTCCTAAGGTCAGTCAACCTCAAGCTACTCATCAACTAGTTTAAGTAAAAAAAAAAGTAAAATAATGATCTGTCAGTGATTCATCCAACAGATCATCCAGGTTTGACTCTAACTACAACGAGAGAAATCTATTTTGGTTGGTGTTTAAGTATTAAACTTACTTTATTGGATAAGAATAAATTGGATTTATTGATGGAATCCGATGCCAATTGATCAAGAAGATGGAAGACAAATTATTGACTCAATAACTTGAGCATGGATAATGAACACCATAGATGTTAGACTACAAAGAAGATTTCAATCGACTAAGACCATCTGTGATCTGTGGTTGGAAGTGAAGTTCAGATATGAAGGAAATGATTTTATTGTCAAGTTAATATGTTTTTTAGGTATCAAATGTATAATACCGTTACCGTACCGAAATTAAGGTATATCGAAATCAAGGTAAGGTAATGTATATATTTTTTTTATAACGAAACTTTCGATAAAGTATAAGATTTTAATAAATAAAAAATTTAAGTATATCGTATCGACTCACTCCTAATCTCATCATTTTGGGAAGGGCCTGTTTGATTTGGCGTTTTAGGGGTTTGGGTGATTGTTTTAATTTCGCCCAGGCCTTGTTTGTTTCCAAAAGTTGGTGTCTGGGTTGTGCACGGGCCTTGTTTTGACTAGGCATGAACACATTTTTTTCTACAAAAATGAAACCAAACACAAATTACTTAAGTAGATCAAATTCATTTTAAATCAATTTAATTGGTTAGTTTTATTTACTAATTTTATTTTATCTAAATAAGTCCATAATTATAATCTTAGGGTGCAAAATATGGTGTCTACAAATTTCGAGTCAAATCATTTTTTTCATAAAACATTCCTATATTCCTATATGGGCTCATTGAACATGATTAAAATAAATAATTAATTTAGAAACTATTTTTTATATTGATGGGATTCCTAAACAATTAAATTTTAGAGCATTTTAAATAAAATAAAAGGGTACAAATGTTTGAATAGTTTTTAAAATAGGCTAAATAGAATCATATCTATTAATTATTTTTTGTTTACCTTTGTTTTGTAAGTCAAAAAAGGGGCAAAACATCGACCAACGGATAGAAGCCTAGTCGACCAGGCCTAGGAGAGAAGGTCAACATGACTCAACGTGCATTGATCCTTGTCAATGAGGCGGAAGGCCTAATGGACGTCGACCTTCGATTATGAACGCATGCCTAGTGGTTGCTGACCTCGTGAATGCACATATATAGGCAACACACGAAAGACACACTCTTTCCTCTTTCATCTTCATCTCCATCTACTCCTTTCTCTTCGATGTCGCCTAACAACGAACGATTGTAACTCCTTTCGGAAAAATCTTATTTCTGATTTGCTAGACCAAATCGTCCCAAACAAAGCGACTAACAACCCCTAAGAGACGAGGATTACGAGGAATTGGGGCATAAAGTCTCCTAGTGACCACGACCTCTCAATCCTATGTTGCAACGAAAGAGAACAAAACGACGAAACCTTAAATCCATCATCGAGGCCCAAGCCTACGATATATCCCCTGTATAAATGACTTCCCAAGTGTGAATCTAGGGGGAAAAGAAAGGTAACTTATCAGAGGGCCTTGATCCTGATGTCCCACATTGGGAAATTATAAAAAATATAAACCCCTTACAAGAGTGAAGTTAACAGACTATAAATACTTTCATGTTACTTTTTGAGTTTGAATTGTAGTGGCTAAATTGTTTGCTTTTAGAACGTGTCACGAGGAACAATTTTGAATCCTACGGGAACAAAATGCTTGATTTTGGGCAGTGATGACCTAGTTATTTGTTTAGGGGTATTTGTAGTTTATTTCTCATGAATAACGATACATGGGTTTGGGGCGTTAAATACATCGTGACATAATAGATGACGTCACATTACTAAGAGTAAGGTTAATAGACTATAAATACCTTCATATGTATCGTTTGAGTTTGGGCAGTGATGACTTAGTTATTTGTTTAGGGGTATTTGTAGTTTATTTCTCATGAATAACGATACATGGGTTTGGGGCGTTAAATGCATCGTGACATAACAAGGTTTGGGGATCGTGACATAACAAGGTTTGGGGCGTTAAATGCATCGTGACATAACAATAAATATGAACTTTTAATAAGTTTAAAGTTAATAAACTATATATATATCTTCATTAATACCTTTTGAGCTTATGTTGTACTTTCCCAATCGTTTGTTTGAGGGTATTTATAGTTTATTTCCTCACGAGTAACAATGTCTGGGTTTGGGACGTTACAAGAGGTATTAGAGCCGACCCGATGAAGGAACAAAGTGACATGGGGGAGCACCTCTTAAATCCTGTAAAAATAAAGTGTCACGTGGGTCAACTCTAGAGTCCTAACCGAAGGAGTCTAAGACTAGACATGTGATGTCACGTGACTAAGTTCAAGGAGTTATATTGATAGTTTGATGTCGTTTTTAAATCCATTCCTAAGGTAACTTAGAAATAGTGTAAGTTTCTACTAGATCATAATTCAGTTTGAATAATTTTTGGAATATAATATTGTACCTTATTATCTTTTGGTTTTTTTGTATTACACTTATTTCTAAACATATAGTTGTCTGAACTGATTTCACTAAACATGGAGATATAAATTCGAAAGTCCCAATTCCCATTTTTTGATTGTTTCGGTTTCTCTTTTATAATCATGGCCTCTGGGTGATTTGGGTTCATCCCAACCGGTCTGATCATGTTTTAAAGACCTCTAAGAGGATGATAGCATTAAGGATGACCAGTTAAGCCCATGCCAAACTTTTGCAAAGTTTCAGTTTTCCTATTTTATTCCTTAGTTTATGTTTGTCTATAGACAAGAGTGTATAGGAAATGCATGTATTATTTGTTAAGCAATAACTAAAAAGATATGGTTATTTATAGCCTTACAAAAAAAAATAGAAATCACTACTAACTTAGTGGTGTTACTGGTTACATAAAAAAAAAAAAAAATTGAACATAAATAATTCCTAAGAGGATATACTTGTTAAAAATTGACTATCACTAATTGATTGGACTGACCACTTTAGCATTTCCTCCCTCAAAACTGAATAAGAATTCAGTTTAGAATTGATGCAAAACACATGCCAAGCAAACCTTTGAGCCTCACAAACACGTTTAGTTTCAGTGGTTTTGTCATTATATCAACAACTTGATTTTGACTGAAATAATGAGCTAATTTAACAGCTCCTTCTTTAATAAGATCACGAAAAAAGATAAATCTTACATTAATGTGCTTTCTACGACCATGAAAAATTGGATTCTTAGAAAGAGCAACGCTTGAACTGTTATCGCATAGTATAATTGTGCACTTACTATTCTCTAACTGATGAAGATGCTATAGAATTCTTCCTAACTAGATTGCCTGAGTTGCTGCTGAAGTTACTGCAACAAATTCTACTTATGTTGTGGGCAATGTAACAATTGCCTTCTTATTTGATAGTCAAGACACAACACCAGAACCCAGGTGAAAAACATATCCTGATGTATTCTTACGATCGTCCAAATTACCAGCATAGTCACTATCTGTGTAGATTTCAAGTTTTACATCTCTTCCCTTCTTGTAAAGAATACCATAATTATATATCTCTTTTAAGTATCATAATACTCTTTTTTTGCATTGTGATGAAGTTCTGTAGGACAGTCTATATATCGAGTGAGTTAGCTTACTACAAACATATATCAGATCGTGTTCCTGTAAAATACATGAGACTACCAATTAGATGTTTGTACTGACTGTTATCAACCTTATTTTCACTCTCATCTTTAGTAAGTTGAGAACCAGAAACAATTGAATTATGAACTGTATTGTAATTAGTCATTTCAAATCTCTCTAGTATCTCTTCTAAGTACTTTTTTAGGCATATAAAAATGCCTTCTTTCTTCTGAAAATACTTTATCTGCTCAAGATTTGTCATGTCGAATTCTTGCATCATCGAACTCTTTAATTTGTTAAAGATCACTTCATCATTACCAGTGAATATGAGATCATCAATATAGATACAGACAATGAGAATTTTACTTTCACCTCCCATCTTGACAAAAAAGTGTATATTCATAAGGACATCGAAGAAAACATTCTCTGTTAAAATAGGCTTCTGTTATGGTGTCTTATTCTTTATGGAACGCGTTGAACTTCTATTCTGGACATTAATTGCCTAATTCACAGCTTCTTCCCAAATAGTTTTTAGAATGTGCTTCTCAAGAAGCAGACTACGAACCATGTTCATGAGAGTTTGATTTTTCCTCTTTGCAACTCCATTTTGTTGTGGAGTATATGAAGTTGTCAACTATCTTTGTATGTCATTGTCTCTGCAAAAGTTGTTAAACTCATTTAGGGTAACTCTCATCCACGGTCAATACGAATAACTTTGATAAGCACACCCTTCTCTTTCTCAACACGACTTTAAAAAAATTTAAAAGTATTAAAAACTTCTGATTTTTACAAAAATAATATATCTATATTTTTCTAATATAATCATCAGAAAGTAATTATGTACCTCTTTCCACTGTTGGACATAGGCTTGATAGGTCCACAAATGTCAGCATGCACCAGTTGAAAAACTTGAGTAGCTCTCCATGTAGTCTCTAGTGGGAAAGGAAGTTTGTGTTGATTATGTTATTTGCCTTATAAAAACATTTCACATACTTTAGACATGACTCAAAGTGAAGGTAAGTCATTTATCATTTCCTTTTGCTGGAGAAGTTTCAGTCCTTTGTAATTCAAATGACCATATCGATGGTGCCACAATTGAACCACATTTTCAGCAATAGAGAAACATCCGTCTTTCATCTTTGTATTTGTAAAGAGCTTAAACAATTGATTTAAAGACATTATAATTTCTGCAACCAGTCAGTCCCCTATGAGCAAGGTAAAGTGTGCAATTCCCTTGTTTAATGACAATTTCCAGACCCTTATCAACTAGCTGCACAATGCTTAGTAAATTATTTGTTAAATCTGAAACATAGAACACATTAATAATGGCTTGAGTAATTTCATTCACCATCATCACAACGATTTATTTTCCAATCACTTTCACCCTTGACTTGATAAAGATTTCTCTGAAACCTTTATCAAAACTGAAAAAAAAACTTTTTCTTGCCACTCATGTGGCTGCTACAGCCTAAATCAATGTATCGCATACATATTTCATTTTGATTTTTCTTTCCTTCATATATATAAGACATCAACAAACATTTCTTCTTCTATTTCCACATAATGTGCCCTCTCTTATGATTTGTTTGAACATTCATACTAAAAATGCTCAAACTTTTAATCAAAACATTCAATAATTGATTTGCCATAGTTATGTCTCCCACTAATTCTATCATGTTCTGTCTTCTTAAAGACTCTTCATATGTAACATTTAAAGCCTACTTATCATCAACATATGCGCTTTGCAGTTCATCAATTAAAATAATGATGAAATCGAAAAAACAAACTACAGTGGCAATAATTAGGGGTTAACAAACTACAGTGGCAACAATTAGGGGTTATTAACCTTGCTATCTTTCAATAGCATTACCTTACTCTGTTGCCGCCTCATCTTGCTGACAATGGTTAAGCTGCCCAAAAACTATGCATTCACAAACTCTCTTGCCTTCATGTGTAACACCTCCTAATCTCTTTTCAGAGCTTGCAATTGTGATCATTGAACACAATCAAATTTTTTAATGTTTCTTTTTCATTAAATCCCAAATATTTTTGACTGATCCAGTAACTTTGAATAGTCTAAAGAACTATTATATCAATAACCTAAAAAATATGCCTTCAAATTCTTCACCTTAACATCAAAAGTTTTCTCTATCAACATGGACAATGATGATAAAACCTATTAAACTTTTAAATTTTATTTTGTATATTATTTTTTCAAAACCCTAGTTACTAACATAAAAAAAAAACTAATTTTAGTTATTAACAAAGTATCTTTTTTTAATGTGCAGTAACAAACAACAAAATCGTCCCAAATATTATAACAAATAATGATTTTTTACCCAATCAATTATATAGTGAATATATAGTATTATTTTTGACTTATATTCATTTTGTACATATTATGTAAATTTGCATTCATTGTTGTAATGACCATGTCTTATGATAAATAATATTAACATGTCTTATGATAAATAATATTATTAACTATTGATAGTGCAATTTAATGACATTTTGGTGTAATGGTGTCTATGAGGTGGAGAGATAATATTCTTGATGTTATAGCTTCTATGCTAATTATGGATGCAGACAAACTTTCAAAGCGTTGATTGAGAGAGTTCAATATTTAGCTTATTTGAGAGTTCGGCCGCATTCACCATTAACATCATTATAAACTATAACATGAGTAACATGATATCTTTTAACCTCATGAATCATGTTGTACCACAAATGCCAACAAATTATACCATTAAGAGCTCTATAAAACAATAATATTATTTCTTAGAAAAACATAGTCATTACAATGAAAAATTTAGATAATCTATACAAAATGAACATAGGACAAAAATAATACTTTATCTTGACTAGATAATTGATTTATCTTGACTAGATAATTAATTGAAGAAAAAAATGTATTCTTTTGCATTGTTTGAGTTGATTTTGTTGTATGTTGTGCACATTAATAAAGAATGCTTTATTAATAATAAAAATCCTATAAGTAACTAGAGTTTCTTGAAATAATATACAAAAACACAAATTAAACCTAACCCTAGGTGGGTTTCTTAAATACGAAAACGAAAATTTTTTATTGAAATGACATTTTCAGAGCAAGATTTCCTAAACATGAATAAAATAATGATCCCATTACTTTTCGAATTTGACAAAAGCTTGAAGAGAGAGAAAAATGAATCGGAAGGGAAGGAAGTATGTCATAAACAAGGTAGTTTAGATATTGCATTATCTTAACATATTTGATTATATTTAACCTACCATATTTGATTCAGACCAATTAAATGAAATAAAGTGTTTTATTAAATGTAATACAAGTACAAGCGCAAAATCAAGCAAAATCAAACTGATGAACAAACAGAAGAAATCTTTTGAAGTTTCGCATAATTATGCATCAATTCAAAGCTCATAATAGAAAACTAAGTATAAACAATTACAGATTTATAGACACTATTGAGAAGCCAATTGAAAGAATCAGGGATTTAACTATTGATGGTATTATTCTCAATTGATGAGATAGATTGCACAAGAGAAACGAAAATCATAATATAGGAACGTCAGAAATCTGAATACAATGGCGTTATAAAATAGAACACCGAAAGCCAGAATCATGATTCCTAAATCAATGTCGGCAAAGTATAGCACTGATTACACTATAGATAAAGATGCATCAATGACTCTAATTACTTTGCCTTTCAAGATATCACATAAACCGGATCGGATCAATCAATTGTGGATTACTACAGTATAATAAATTTATCAATATAAGAACTTTTGAATGCATTGGCGTCAATGTAGAACGCCGAAAGCCAGAATATCAGTTCTTAGATCGTTATGGGCAACGTACAGCGCTATAAACACTATCAAATATTAGTGCTTCAGAGACTCTAATTTGTTGCCTTACAATTAATTAATTACAAGAAGAAGAAGACATCAAACGGAAAATAAGAGATGTTGCAAATCAAATTGAAAGGCTCAGAGAAATTAGTTATGAATTAATCAAAGAACTCAACATCATTGAGTCTTATTCATAGTTTGATGGTATAACTTTAGTCATCATAGCCTGAAAAAACTTACAAAATGCAGAAGAAACGAATCTAGATGAAAATGAAGAATCCTTCTATCGTATGTATGTGAAGAGATCTAATCCTTCTCTCTTAGACGGAGAAGTCCAAGCTGAATATGAAGAACACGAATGAACTGTACGTGAATTTAAGCATCGAGAGAGAAGATTCGCGAAGAGAAACCCTAGCTTAAACGTCCAATGTATTACAGCCCATTTATTTTATAATTATTTTGGGCCTGGCCTTTTATTTGTATAATTAGAGCTGGGTTTTTTTTGCTTTTAAGAATTTTATAAGTTTTTTCATTATTCAATCAACTAAAATATTAAAATATATTTATTTTAATAATTAAAATACTTAATAAAATAAACCCATAAATAGTTATACCATATGTAATTATTTCATATTTATTCTGAATTTTTTCATCCCAAAACAGAACACATGGAGTTAATAAAAATAAATAATCTATCAATCAGACATGGCACTTGTGTTCAGGCTTGTGACTGAACTCAAAGTCTATATGAACAAAAGCTCTTTCAACTTCAGGCAACATCTCCAATTTTTCTTGCAAAGTTTCTCCAATGTCATGAGCCTGCACTAAAGCAGTTTCTTCTGGTAACACAATATCAACTTCCACAAAGTAACGAGACCCGAAATTATAAGCCCGGACCGTGTCTATGTTCTTGATATTCTCGTGATGATTCCACACCAGGAACGTCAACTTCCCAATGAACTCTGGCGGAGCGCTTCTTCCAATCAAAGCTTCCACGTTCTCGATTACTGTTTTTGCCCATGTGTTAATTGTATAAAGTGCTATCTGCATGTATTAATTAATACTTATATATATATTCATTCACCATTGTATATATATAGTTTGTTATTGATTGATTGATTGATTAACTCACTATTATAGCCCCGGTAGGATCAATCCACCAGTAGTAACGGACTGCCAAGATAGCCGCCACAAGTCCAACCGAGTTAGTGATCACGTCGAAGAAATGATCTTGAGCGTAGGCCCTCACGATGCCATTCTTGAATCTACGACAGTAAACCATCAGCACAAACTTTACCATCGTTACTGTAACCATAATGCCAATCATCCACATTTCTTCGGTTTTTCCCATTTGATGACTGGTCTGAATTCCAAAGGAAATCAGTATGCAAATAATTAACTTAACAGACATCCATTCTTGGAAAGAACTACCTTATTCACAAGTTGCCGACCAGATTCAAGCAGGATTTGCAATCCTAATGTTGCCATTACTGATGCAAAGACAAGAATGCCCTACAAGTTGTTGAAAATCAAAATCAAACTCAATATTTTTTT
Source organism: Impatiens glandulifera (assembly GCF_907164915.1). Taxonomy (NCBI): domain Eukaryota; kingdom Viridiplantae; phylum Streptophyta; class Magnoliopsida; order Ericales; family Balsaminaceae; genus Impatiens; species Impatiens glandulifera. The sequence continues at coordinate 8,332,224 of NC_061862.1, read as the reverse complement.
AAATCCAAATCGCATTTAATGTTACATACCACAGGTTGCATCCGATGTTTTCCAATAGGATAGCGAAAGTGATCTGGCTTTTTCATTGCGTGGGCAGTGAACCAAAGAATGAAACCGGATAAAAGGTCCAATAGAGAATCTAAGGTTGAAGCTATGACCGCCAGTGACCTGCTCTCAATGGAAGCATAAACCTTGGCTACAAATAGCACCATGTTAGCCACATTTGAGATTGTAACAGCCCAACTCTCATTCCTGGCAAGTTGCTTCATCTCATCCTAAAGAGAACAAATAACAATAAAAAGACTAAATTTAGATGAAGCTGTACAAACCAATATTGAAAAACTTTCTAATCTCACCAACCTCGGTCATTCCTTGTAAACCACCTTCCTCGTGCATAGTTTCAATCTCATTGTAACCCTCTAGAAGCCTTTCTTGCGTTTCATAGTACTTGGCAACCCTTCCTTGTTTCCCTGATTGGTTGGTTATCCAAATAGAAATCATAGGTTTATTTCTATAGATTAGCTCTTTGAATACTTTAAGTATAGCCTAAATCTGCTAAGATATATATCCAAGGAAAAAGCATGTTTGGTTGGCCAATTTCATGACAGTTTACCTAACATGGTGAACTTTTACAAGACAATACTAACAGAATTTTCTGTTGAATACATGGCAGTATGAATTCATAACAAACATGGATTGAATCAAAAGTGTTCAAATCACACAATAAAAACAAATAAAAAGGGAATGAGGCAAGCTTCGATATAAACTAAGAACTCAATTGATATTGTTACTGATCTTATCACAAAGAACCATCTTCTTTGACAAATCCAACAAATAACCCTTCAGTAAACAATAAATCCTTCCAAAGACAGATAACCCTTAATCTTTAAAACCCTTCTAGAGCCGAACAACCCTTTTGTGACCAAGGACCTTTTCGAAACTAAGTAATCCTTGTGAGCCAAGTGACCCAAATGTAGCCTGTAAACCTTCTGAACCAATAAACCCTACATTAACCAAGTACTCTTTTCAATCAAGTGTTCTATTAGTGCGCCAGTTAAGACCTTTGGTAGCCCATTATCCTTTTTAAACCAGGACCCTTATTTAACCAACCCTTGTGTAACCAAATACCTCTTTTCTGAACCAAGAAACCCTTGTATTTCCAAGTAACCTTTTTTTTTATAGAAACAAGTACTCGCATAACCATTTGAACTCATGTAACCCTTAAGTACTCGCACAACCCATCAGTTTCCAATTAATCCTTTTGAAACTACATACCCTTTTGTAACCAAGTAAAGTTTTATGCCTAGAAATCCATATAACACTTAACCAAGTATTCTTTCGAACTCGTGTAACCATGTAACACTTTAGTAATCAAGTGCACTTTTATAACCATGTATCCCTTTGTAGCCATGTAACCCATTTGACACCCATTAGTAAAGTAACCTTTTGTTGTAACCAAGTACCATGTAACCCATTTGAAACTTAGTATTCCTTTTCAAACCAAGTAACAAGTAACAAATTTGAAACTTAGTATCCCTTTTGTAACCAAGTATCGAGAATCCTTTTGTCACCAAATAACCCATTTGATACCAAATAACCCTAAGCCAATAAACCTTCTGAAACAATAAACTCTACATTAACCAAGTACCCTTTTCAATCAAGTGTTCCATTAGTGCGCCAGGTAATATCTTTGGTAGCCAATTATCCTTTTTAAAACCAGGACTCTTATTTAACCAAGTAACCCTTGTGTATCCAAATACCTCTCTGAACCAAGAAATCCTTGTATTTCCAATTAACCCTTTTATAGAAACAAGTACTCGCATAAGCCATCAGTTTCCAATTAATCCTAAATTGAAACTACATACCCTTCTGTAACCAAGTATTCTTTTTGAACTCTTGTAACCATGTAACACTTTAGTAATCAAGTGCCCTTTTATAACAAGTACCCCTTTGTAGCCATGCAACCCATTTGACACACATTAGCAAAGTAACCTTTGTTGTAACCAAGTAACCAATAACACTTTCGTAGCCATGTACCATGTAACCCATTTGAAACTTAATATTCCTTTTCTAACCAAGTACCAAGTAACAAATATGAAACTTAGTATCCCTTTTGTAACCAAGTATAGAGAATCATTTTGTCACCAAATAACCCATTTGATACTAAATAACCCTTTTGTAGCCAAGAAACCTATCTGTACCAATTAATCTAGTACCCAAAGAAACCAATACGAACCATCATTAGGAACCTACTAGTAGAACATCAACAAACCCTTTCATTTGTTAGCATAAGAACTAAACATCCAATGCCATTCAAAAATCAGAATCAGGAATTCTTCAATACTGACACATCAAATACTTTCCTACCCGCAGATTTCACCATGTTGACGATCCTTCTACCACATACTCACCAAGGGTAAAACGCAGCGGACCTCCTTCGATTTCCGACTAGCCTCCCGCTTCCTCCATCGAGCATGGCCGGCAAAACTCCAGCCGCCATGGAGTAAACCCTATTCTAATTAATTTTTTTCAAATAATCCATTTCTACAATGCTAACAGAATTGAGTGAAGATATTCACTCATACCACATTGCATACAAAATTTAAACCAATAGAAACCATAATTACATTACATAAGAGAAAATAAAAATAAAAACCTACTCTGATTGAGGAAGAGGCGTTGGATACCGAAAAAAGAACGATCATCGGAAGATTTACGTTCCGGCAACTGGAACTCACTAGCAAGGAGCCTCCACGAAGAAGACGCATCTACGGCGTTTTCCGACGAGAGAAGTTCCCTATTGTCCTGTTCATCGGCCGGCATTCCGATGCTTGTACTTCCATTGACGTCTGCCATGATCGTCGTATATAGCCTCCAATAATCCGATTGAGATTAAGCGTTTGACTTGACCTAGTTAAGCACGCGGCGCTCAGTTTGCATGGGATGGGAGGGATATCTAGGGAAGTTTGTATCTGAAAATCTTTTTGATCCGTTCCAGATTTTTCGTTAATTCAAAATAACGATTTGCCTCCTCCGACTTATTTTAACAACAAAATCTCTCTTATAGATTATTATAATAAAATAAAGATACCAGCCACATGTCACACATGATAAAATTAAAAATTAATTTAAAAAAGTTTGAAAAAAAGTTATAAATAAAAATAAAAATAAAATTAAAAGAGAGAAAGTGATGTTTGAGATTATTCCAAAATATATTTTCTCTCCTTAATTTTTTATTATTATTCTAGTAATTATAATATTTTTTTTTTACATCCGTTTTTCTCCAGTTTAATCTAGATGATTGGGATGATATTTTATTAAAATTTTAAGTTTATTTTTTAATAATATAATTTTTTAATACATTATTATATATATATAATATTAAAAATTTCATTAATATAAAATATTATCAAATTATAATAGTGACGCGGGATTCTCCTAATCAAACGGGACGAGATGATAGTAAAAAAAATCTTCAAATATAAAAGGGAATGAATGACAAACACATTCTCCTTCGATTAACTCACATTGTCATCCCTAATTAGAATATTTATATAAGTATTTCACTATTAATTTTTTTTATATAATTTTAGAAAAGTATGAAATTTTTGTAATTTTTATTCTTTGTTTTCAATTTTTTTTTTTTTTACAAAGTTTATTAAAAGTGGAGACAATAAACAAAAGGGTAAGTATAATCTTAATTAATGCTATTATTTCTGATATCTGCCTTCCATGGAGATTTCAAAGAAGTTTCTCAATTGTGGCGGAACATATTGAATTATTTTTTAATAATTTTGTTTGTAATATGGGTGATCAAATTTCCACAAACTTATCTATCAGGAGAACATATTATAATAATTGCTAATAAAATGACATTATTTTATATCAGTCAAATGTTGGTAATTGGTTGGCAGAAAATTAATATTAGTGGAAAATAAAAATTACAATAAGAGTTTTTTATACAAAATTAATGAATATTACTTAACTTGCTGTCATCATTTTGAGGATAAAAAAATAATTTTATTTGAGTATCCTATACATTTGATTAATTAATCGAGTATTATCTTAGAGAGTTTATTAAATAATCGAGTATTAATTTATCGAGTTTCTACAATGGTTAAATTTCAATAACATTTTAATAGCAAAGTGTCTTAAAACACACATACTCCATTACCCAAGTGACAAGACTCTTCATATTAGAGATACTTAATAATTGTTAATTAGTAAAATTTAACATGTTAAATTTTTCACTATGGTTGTTCTTAAAACCTTTGCTTACTTATTTCTCAACATAAAATGGATAACTTTAAAGAGAATAAATTATTATTTTTATCAGTTGAATATATAAGCATTGTAAATTTAGTATAGACTTAGGTGGTTGTTACTTACCACTAATTCAATTCAATATTTTCTAAATGACCCAAGTTCAAAATAAAAACAATAATAAAAACCCAAATAATATATAATTTATAATAAAAATAAAAAATAAATATGTCTTCTCACAAAATAGATAAACAAATAAACTAAACTATCATAAATCAAATAAATTAAGAGTTTTCTCACAAAATAATCAGAATTATATCTAATATATAAAATAAAAAAACACACCAAAATAATTAGAAAAAATTTAGAAAAATAAAATCATATTAATTTTCATGAATTCCCTTAAGTATTCTCCAAGCTTTTGAGTTACGTCTAGCATATTGATATGGAACCTGTAAAATATATATATATTATACAAATATTTGGAATAAAAAAAACAAATAAAAACATATTTTAAAAACTAACCATTCCTTCATTGGTACGTGCTTGAGTGGACGCACCAAATTCTAGTAATAATATTACAATTTTAAATTTGTCATATAATGCTGCTTCGTGTAGAGGCTATATCAAAAAGATAAAAAGAGAATTATAATATAATTTAAATATAAATAAAAATATTTTGTATTAAAAATTACCGTTTGACCATATATATCAACTGCTTGTATCATTTTGCTTCTACCAGCTGAATTATCTATCTCTATAACAATATCTAACAATAGTTTAACAATATTGATATTTTCACTTGCTGCTTTATGCATAGGCTATTCAAAACAAATAATAATTTGAAAGTTATAAACATTTATTTAATTTAAAAAACATATTGTTCATTTAGAAGATAAATTCGATTACCGTAGAGCCATCACTATCAACTGAGTTTAACATTCTCATTTTAATATCTCCATCACTAATATTATTGAATATAAATTCAACAATATTAAACGAACCATTATCACAAGCAATGTGTAGAGGAATGGCTCCATCTTTATTTTTAGTCTCCATGTTAGCACCCTTCCAACTAGTATCTATATTATAAATAAATACATTAGTTTCAATATTAATATTAATTTATTGAATATATTTAATAATTAATTATTAAAAACTTACCTCAAAAGATTTTCGACTACAACAAAGACATGCATAATGAAGAGCAGTTTCTCCATCTATTGAATTTTCGTCTATATTTCCAGTTAAATTATCTATAACAACAAATTAAGACAATAATAATAATAAAATTGATTTAAGTTTATTATAAAAAATTATTTCTTAACGAACTTTATTCTCTAAGATTATATATTCTTATATTAATAAACTTTTATGGAAAACTAATCAGTATTCAATTCAATCAAGAAAAGTATTTAAAAATTCATAAAATTGTAAAAAATATGTATTCAATTAAAATTTTATAAGTTAGAGTTTTTACGACTGAAATTCAAAAGATTATACAATAAAAGCATATAAAAAAATTACAGCATACCTATAGCAATTTGAAGTCCATTAACATCTCGATTCTTAATTGCTAGAGCCATATCTTTGAAATGGGGAGCAATATTATTTTCATTAATCTCCATTAACATTACTTCTGTGTCTTCTTCGTCGAATTCATCTTCGCTAAAATTGTAATCATCTTCGCTACTGAAATCATCTTCCCTGTTGCAAACATCATGAAAAACATTTAAAGCTGATTGCATCACATGTTTTTCACTATTGGGTATAAGCACCATTGTTCTCTCTTACAATTATAAAAGTAAAATATAAACAATGAAAAAAAATTAAATAAATAATTAGGTCTATTTGTTTGGTATTTATAAAGTTATAAAAAAAATCTATATATAAAAAAGATATATATATATATATATTCTTTATAATTATATATATAATATTTCTTATATTAAAAAAATATTATATTTCTCACCATATTTAAAATTTATTTTTTAAAATATTTTTTCTCCTATATTAACAAATTTTATAATATCATATATTAACCGGCTTCTTATATTTCTAAAAGTAAATTTTTATATAAATATTCTCGTATATTAACAAATTTTATAATATCATATTCAGCTTTACTGTAATATAATTTTTTATATATTTATAAATATTCTCTCATTATAATTATAATATATACTATTTTGTATATTATAAGAAATATATTTCACCATAATTAGAATATATATATATATATATATTCCAATATATAATATAAATATATTTGTGTTTATATATATATATCACCATAATTAATAATATATATATATATATATATATATATAAAAGTCCATATATAATCAAAATATATCTTTTATATATATATTTCATTTTTTATTTCTTAATTAAGGAACTTTTATAAACTATTTTATATTATTATCTAATAAATCGCATAGAATATAGAAATTTAAGATAATGTAATATCTTTTATAAATATTGTTAGGATCGGGATCGCCGATAGAGGACCGGGATCCGGCTAAAGGTAATCACTTACAACAACACACACCAATTGACGCTAATCCGGTTAAAGATTAGAACCGTTCTTAACACTACACAGATTGTCACAGACTCTTGAACCGAGTTCAAGGGCGGAAGTGTTTGTTTCAATTTGAAGCAACGCACATAGTTTAGTTTAGAGAAGGTAGTAAGGAGAAGACGGTTGGGATGAAGGGAAGACCGGTTCAGTTGGTAAAGTTATGATTCAGTTCGGTTGGACTAGATGGTGATTTGGTTCGGTTGATACGATAACCGGAAATAATGAAGAACACATGACATATTTTATGGATGTTCGGAGATGAAACTCCTACGTCACCCCTTCTTCTCAAACAGTGAGAAGGATATTCACTAAGAATATTCAACAATACACAATACGATCGAGTCTTATTTACTACTCGTCGTTTAATTTACTGTAATACACTTTTACAATGGAATGTAAAACTTATAACTCAACAGTTTATTCTTTTTTATTTTTGTTCGTTCATTCGTTGTTGTTGTCTTCAAATGCTTTGACTTCCTTTTCATAGGGAAATATGACAACGGTCATATTTCTGTCTCCGGGGGATTGGTCACAGGAAGTCGTGCCGGTCCAGATTAGGTTGTGTTCACACTTTGTCTTTAACAATTGATGTCCTACAAAGTAATTTGCTTGCTCATTAATCTTTGATGAATGAACACAATTCGGAAGCTTAACAAACTTTGAAGATTAGTCATAATTACTCTTATGGATTTCGAGAAAGAGCTAGGTATATACGACAAATCAAATGTTGAATGTTATTATTGTCATAAATATAGAGACAGCTATGTAAATACAATATGTAGAAACTACTGAAGAATTCTTGTTCATGACAAAATGATCTGGAGCAAATTGAAAAAAAAATGTGGTATATTAGCCATGGCTGCAGTAACCATATGACAAAAAAGAAAAAGTTCTCATATTTCAATGAAAATTTTAATATATTAGTAAAATTGGAGATCACCCTAGTTTAGTTGTCAAAGTGAAATGAAACATCAAGATAACGTAAATGGAAAGATTCATATGATTACTAAAATAATTTATGTACCTTGTTTGAAACCAAATTTGATGAGTGACAACTACTTTCAAAATGACGCTCAAATCTAATAGAAGAATAAATGTAAAATTTATCATAGAGAAAATTGGATGATTATGACCATAGATATGACCAAAACAAAATGTTTATTATGCACATTCAAAGGGAAAAGAGAAGAAAAATGTTTGGTTATTAAAGAAAATGAAGCTAAACTTTGACACCAAAAATGTGGATAAGGGGTCTTCAAAGTTTGAAACTCTTTCCAAATTATGGAGTGTTGGTTGGAAAACAAAAGAGATATCATTTTTATAAAGAAAGCAATTGGAGAGAAACATAAGTTACATGGACCACTTAATTATGTTTCTAATGGAGATAAAAAAGTATTTGTTGAACTTTTGAACAAAACATTACTATCCCTCTTTCATTGAATAACCTCAATTTTTCCTCACTCAATCTTTCTTATCTTTTTAATGCATTGCTTATTATTTAGTTTACTTAACTTTCTTTAAATATTATATATTTATCATTTAACAAGATACAATAAATAACACTTTTCACTCTCAAATCAAGTTTCTACATAGTATCCAAAGAGAAAAAGAATAATATTGTGCATATATATATTTAAGATCATTAGTTACATTAGTAAATATAATAATAATAATATAAGTATAACATAATATATTATATATTATTAACACTCTCCCTCAAGCTCAAGGTGGAAAAGAATTGAATAATTTAATATTAAAAACTAAATCTTGAAAACACTATGGAGAATGAGATTTGATAAAAATGTCAGGTATTCTGAGCTTGCAAAAAAATATGAATCAATTGTATGGTACCATTAATGACATAATGTCTTGTCAGATGACAAACAATTTTGATATATTTGATAAGTTCGTGAAATACATCATTATGAGCAATCTACATTCTTAGAGGTAGTATATGTAAAAGCACGATATTCAAATTATGTACTATAGCGAGAAACAACAATTTATTTCTTACTCTTCCATTAAATGAAATATGTGCCAGAAAAGAAATAATATCCAATAGTGGATCGACGATCAGTTGGATCCCCTGCCCAATTAACATCAAAGTATGTCTCTAACTCTAGAGGAGAATAGTGAACAAAATATAGTCCATTAAATAATGTTCATCTAATGTAATGTAATATGTGAAGAATGGTAGAGAAGTGAGTAGTACAACGAGATGAAATAAATTGACTCGCAATATGGACATCATATGCAATATCTAGTCGAGTGACAGTAAGGTATATAAGTTTAACAGCTAGTTGTCGATAGTGTTTCATCACTTGGTGTAGTACCATCAGAAGCAAACAAGTGCTCTATGGAGTCAAAATGTGTGCTAACAACTTTTATGTCTATAATATCGGTCTGGGACATGAGATCAATTACATACTTAGCTTGTGATAAATAATAACCAGATTCATCGGAAGATATTTCAAACCCAAAAAGGTAACTTAAATGTCCAAGATCTTTCATTTCGAATTGTTGATGTAGAGAATTTTTGAGATCATAAATTCCATTTGTGTCATCATTAGTAATTATCACGTCATCCACAAAAAATAAAAGTAAAGTACAACCTTGATTTTTTTTTTGCAAAAACAGTGCATGATCATAAGAGTTGGATTTGAAATATAATATTACCAATGGAGTAGTTAAATTTGGCGAACCACTCCCTAGGAGTTTGTTTGAGACCATAAAGAGTTTTACGAAGTCTACAAACTTTATTTGGAGGATGATCATACCCTAGTAGAGGTTACATATACACTTTTTATGTTAGTTCACCATTAAGGAATGAATTTTTTACATCCATTTGAAATAGTTACAACCTTTTGCTAACAACTACTGCAATGAGGCTACAAATCGATGTCAATCAACCAATAGAAGCAAACGTTTCCTCATAATCAATACCATATTTTGAGTATATCCCTTTGTAACAAGGCGAGCTTTATATCGTTCAACTGAACCATCTACTCGTGTCTTAGTTTTAAAAACTTATTTGCAACCAAGAACAGACTTATGTGAAGGTAAATCAACCCAGTTTCAAGTTGTTGTCTTGCTAAGTTTTACCATTCTTCTATAATTGTTTACTACCACAAAGGGTTAGAGTTGGTCTCACGAAAAGTACGAGGTTCATAGAGAGAGGGAGAGACAATAAATGAGTACACCTGAAAGTTATGGAGATGAACAAAATGTTGACTTACACGATTAGTACGACGAGGATGTGGTGACGATGGTGGTGGGAGATAAGGAGATTCTTGAATAATAGGATCATATGAAGTATGTGATGGTGGTAGATAAGGAGATTCTTGGATTATATGATCAAATGAGGTAGGTGTTGGTTATCTTATCTCATAAAAATTACACGTAAATGATATATGAAAATAATACAATGATAATAAAACAATACAACAGATTATTTAAGAAATGAAGAAAAATCTTCTCGTTTGCTCCGAGGCCTGTGGAATCACAGTTCCCTTAAAACAGTTTCACCGTCTCCCGTTTGTGCTGGAGAGTTTCGTCGGTGGCTGCTTCACAGGGTACAACGGAACCTGCAATGATTTAGCACAGAAAAACCACTACAACAGCGAACTAGACAAAAGTAACTGAATCACAATCACCGGGTTTTGCACAAAAATGGTCGAGTTAAAAAACTCGAAGAACACTCACAAGAACACTCACAAGAACAAGGAAAGACTTTAAAATTCTAGAGAGAGAAGTGATAAGATAATGTGTGGAGAGGAATACAATGTGAAGGGATATTTATAGTTGAAAATTAAACTCATAATCAATTCTTTAATCCAACGGTCACTAATCCATCATCCATTCATCCAACGGTTATCGTTGTTTGCCTTTTCATCATCTTTGCAAGTTACATCCTACAATAAATATTTTGTAGTTACAATGACAATTAACATCATTTGTTAACTGCCTCATTCAAGACATTTATGTTAATTGTAACAATTAAAAAATTTAATTCACAATGAATTTGATGTGAATTTCATTTGGTTGAAATTTCACCTTAATTTACATTTGAATTTCATGTGAATTTCATTTGGATTAATTTCACTTTAATTCACATTTGAATTTCATGTGAATTTCATTTGGATTAATTTCACTTTAATTCACATTTGAATTTCATGTGAATTTCATTTGGATTAATTTCACTTTAATTCACATTTGAATTTGGTGTGAATTTCATTAGCCCAAATATCATTTCCATTTAATTAATGGAATTAGTTTAATTCCAACAATCCCCCACATTAATGGAAATTGAAAGATTAACTCGGTGAAAGATTCAACAGTTAAATTTTACATAGGATAGGTAGGTGTAACCATTTGAACCTTCCCTTATGAAAGTATATAACTTTACTAACCGATTAGTAGACTCGATGTCCTTGAACTATTCTTCCTTTTGTGTAAGCGATTACACACTTTCACATAAAATTCTTCCTGATACATGTCAGTTCTCATGATTGTGTTCGTTTTGGCCATGAACACTCGCCTGATTCAGTGAGAGGGTCTAGAATTGAGCCGTGCAATTCTTTCGAAGCGGCCCCACTTCTCTCTCACATAGGTGATCTCTTTATTCATAAAGAATCATTAAAAGCCTATGTGCTTATCCTTTCCTGAAATGCTATTTTATCGTAGGATTTTTACCCATAGCAATCTACCAAGTTTAGTACAATTAGGTTGTCCCATTGAACCTAGTTCTTGGGATCTCCAGTCATCATAGGTTGGGTTTCCCTTCATACTAACTTATTGTAGACTTAAGTCACATTCCTTGTGAGGACTTTAACACCAACTCTCTATTTAACCCTTTGGTTAGCGGATCCGCAATATTATCTTTTGATTTTACGTAATCAATTGAGATAATTTCAGTAGAGAGTAATTGTCTAATGGTATTATGTCTACGACGTATATGTCTAGACTTACCATTATACATATGACTCTTAGCTCGTCCAATCGCAGATTGACTATCACAATGAATAGAAATTGCTGGTACGGGCTTAGACCATATTGAAATATCTTCTAAGAATAGACGTAGCCATTCAGCTTCTTCACCACATTTGTCAAGAGCTATAAATTCAGATTCCATCGTGGATCTAGCAATAACAGTTTGTTTAGAAGATTTCCAAGATATAGCTGCACCTCTAAGTGTAAATACATATCCACTTGTTGACTTAGAGTCTTTCATATCTGAAATCCAATTAGCATCATAGTACCCTTCGATAACAACGGGATGTCTCGTGTAGTGCAGACCATAATCACGAGTATTTCTTAAATACCTAAGTAATCATACAATGGCTTTCCAATGATTATTACCCAGATTACTCGTGTATCTACTTAGTTTGCTTACTGCATAGGCTATATCTGGTCTTGTACAACTCATTAAGTACATTAGACTCCCAATTATTCGAGAATATTCTAATTGAGAAACACTCTCTCCGCGATTTTTAGATAGATGTTGACTCGTATCTATCGGAGTCTTAGCCAATGCAGAATCATCATTGTTAATTTTTTCGAGGATTTTATCCACATAATGTGAATCACTTAGAACTATCCCTTCCGATGTTCTAATCACTTTGATTCCAAGAATCACATCAGCCAATCCCATATCTTTCATGTCAAATTTTGAATTTAACATATCTTTAGTGGATTTAACCATTTTATCATCACTTCCAATGATAAGTATGTCATCTACATAAAGACATAAAATGACGTAACCATTTTTTGTGTCTTTAATATAAATACATTTATCACATTCATTGATCTTAAATCCACTTGAGATCATAGCATGATCAAATTTCTCATGTCATTGTTTTGGAGCTTGTTTTAAGCCATACAATGACTTAACTAATTTACAAACTTTATTTTCTTGCCCTTGAGAAGAAAACCCTTGAGGTTGATCTATGTAAATTTCTTCTTCCAAGTCTCCATTTAAGAAAGCTGTTTTTACGTCCATTTGATGAACTTCTAGATTGCGCAAAGAAGCAATCGCAAGAATCAATCGAATAGAAGTTATTCTCGTAACTGGAGAATATGTATCAAAATAATCAAGACCTTCTCGTTGGCGATATCCTTTTACCACCAGTCTTGCCTTATATTTATCAATTGATCCATCAGCTTTCATTTTCCTTTTGAAAATCCATCGGCAACCTAGTGGTTTATTTCCCAGAGGCAGATCCACTAGTTCTCATGTATGGTTTTGCAAGATAGATTCTATCTCACTATTAATTGCCTCTTTCCATTGAGGCCCTTCAGATGAGTTAATTGCCTCATTATACGTTTGAGGTTCACTTTCCATCATGAAAGTAATAAAATCTTGACCAAATGATTTTTCGGTTCTAGCTCGTTTACTTCGTCTAAGTTCAACCTCAACTTCATTCTCCTTTTCTTGTTCATCTAGTTCAAGAAATCTTTTTGGAGAACGTTGTTCTTCATTAGACTTATATGGAAGTACATGTTCAAAGAACGATGCATTTCTCGATTCCATTATCGTATTCTTATGAATATCCGGAATGTCCGATTTAAACACAAGAAAACGATAAGCACTACTGTTATGTGCATATCCAATAAATATACAATCAACAGTTTTTGGTCCAACTTTCACCTTTGTAGGTAATGGTACGGCTACCTTACCTAGACACCCCCACATTCGTAAGTATTCATATGATGGTTTTCTTTCATGCCATAATTCATATGGACTCTTATCTAGCTTCTTTCGTGGAACCTTATTTAAAAGGTAATTAGCTGTCAAAATAGCTTCTCCCCACATGTTATGTGGTAGACCAGAACTTAATAGAAGTGAATTCATCATTTCTTTTAATGTTCTATTTTTTCTCTCAGCCGTACCATTTTGCTGAGGAGAATAAGGTGCTGTCGTCTCATGGATTATACCATGTTGAGCACATAGCTCGGCAAAAGGTGATTCATATTCACCTCCTCTATCACTTCTTAACACCTTGATCTTTTTACCAAGTTGGTTTTCAACCTCATTTTTATAGAGAGTGAATTTCTCTATGGCTTCATCTTTACTTTTAAGAATATACACATAACAATATTTTGTGTTATCATCAATAAAAATAATGAAATATTTTCTTCCACCACGTGTTGGTGTTCCTTTTAAATCACACACATCTGTATGAATTAAATCAAGCGGTCTATTACTTCTTTCAACGTTTCGAAATGATGATCTCGTCAATTTCGCATCAACACAAATTTCACACTTGTGTTTCTTATTAATTTCGAATGTAGGTATACTATTCAGTTTTATTAATCGATGCATCGAATCATAATTAATATGACCTAGTATACCATGGAAGACTCCAACAAATAAATAGAAGACTTATTCTTTTCATTCATACTTGGCTTAACTGCCATTACATTTAGCTTAAAAAGCCCATCGGTAGCATAACCTCTACCTACAAACATTCCACCTTTGGATAAAATAATTTTATCCGACTCAATCACAATTCTAAAACCATGCTTACTTAGAAGAGATCCGGATATCAATTTTTTCCGAATCTCTGGAACATACAACACATTAGTTAAAGTTAAATCTTTTCCTGAAGACAACCTTAACACCACTTTTCCTTCACCTTGTATGTCAGAAGTGGCAGAATACCCCATGAACAGCTTTTCACCATTCTTCACTTCTTCGAGGCTTGAAAATACTTCTTTGTTGGAGCAAACATGTCTTGTAGCTCCTGTATCAACCCACCACTCTCATGGATTAGATCCCACCAAGTTAACCTCAGATATCATCGCACATAGATCCATGTCCGATAATCCTTGAGTCAAGTTAGCCTCTCGAACTCTTCTCGGCTTCTTGCAATCGGAAGATCTATGGCCCATGCCATTGCAATTGAAACACTTGCCCGTGAACTTCTTAGAGATTCCTCCTTTAGGATTAAGGCTCTGGTTTTTTACAAAAGAATTGTGTTTCTTCTTGTCTTTACCATGCTCAACCACATTTTCTTTAGCCACATGTTGACTAAAGTATTTTTTTGAGGCGCTTTTCTTTTCTTTTCAATGCGTAGACGAATCACCAATTCTTCTACGTTCATCTCCTTTCGCTTGTGCTTAAGGTAGTTCTTGAAATCGTTCCAAGACGGTGGTAACTTCTCAATAATAGCATCCACTTGGAAAGTTTCTCCCAAATTCATGCCCTCAGCATGAATTTCGTGCAAAATAACTTGGATCTCTTGAACTTGTTTAATGACTGGTCTTGAATCTACCATTTTGTAGTCCAAAAATCGACCGACCATAAACTTTTTTGCACCCACATCTTCTGTTTTGTACTTACGTTCAAGAGATTGCCATAATTCTTTGGCCGTATTCTTTTCACTGTACACATTGTACAATGAATCTGATAAACCATTTAGCACGTAATTTGTACATAAGAAATCTGAATGGTGCCAAGCATCAATGGCCGAAGCCGCTTGCACATCAACTTTCGGATGCACGTTTGCATCCGACGATGAAGCCACGTTTGGCTCATCGATTTTGGGAGTGGGAGGATCCTCCGTGAGGAATCGCGCAAGACTTAGGGTCGTGAGGTAGAAGAACATCTTTTGCTGCCATCTCTTAAAGTTTGAGCCATCAAACTTTTCTGGCTTATCCAGATGGTTAGCTGGAACCGGCATCCTCATGTTAGAAGTAGGTGTTTCGGTAGTCATTTCTGAATCACAACCAGAAATGTGTAAGAATCTGAGATAAGTAATTATATTTGACACTGTTTTAAGATTGTTGGTTATCTTATCTTATAAAAATTACACGTAAATGATATATGAAAATAATACAATGATAATAAAACAATACAACAGATTATTTAAGAAATTAAGAAAAATCTTCTCGTTTGCTCCGAGGCCTGTGGAATCACAGTTCCCTTAAAACAGTTTCACCATCTCCCGTTTGTGCTGGAGAGTTTCGTCGGTGGCTGCTTCCCAGGGTATAACGGAACCTGCAATGATTTAGCACAGAAAAATCACTACAACAGCGAACTAGACAAAAGTACCTGAATCACAATCACCGGGTTTTGCATAAAAATGGTCGAGTCAAAAAACTCGAAGAACACTCACAAGAACAAGAAAAGACTTTAGAATTCTAGAGAGAGAAGTGATAAGATAATGTGTGGAGAGGAATACAATGTGAAGGGATATTTATAGTTGAAAATTAAACTCATAATCAATTCTTTAATCCAACGGTCACTAATCCATCATCCATTCATCCAACGGTTATCGTTGCTTGCCTTTTCATCATCTTTGCAAGTTACATCCTACAATAAATATTTTGTAGTTACAATGGCAATTAACATCATTTGTTAATTGCCTCATTCAAGACATTTATGTTAATTGTAACAACTAAAAAATTTAATTCACAATGAATTTGATGTGAATTTCATTTGGATGAAATTTCACCTTAATTTACATTTGAATTTCATGTGAATTTCATTTGGATTAATTTCACTTTAATTCACATTTGAATTTCATGTGAATTTCATTTGGATTAATTTCACTTTAATTCACATTTGAATTTCATGTGAATTTCATTTGGATTAATTTCACTTTAATTCACATTTGAATTTGGTGTAAATTTCATTAGCCCAAATATCATTTCCATTTAATTAATGGAATCTATATATATATAATGATGCTTAATTTTTAAAGTGTCCGGATTGCCGGGTCGAGAGCTGTGGTTAGTTTGGATACTTGGGTCGGATTGTGGGTTGATCCGTTTTTAAATTTAAAACGGTTAAAAATAAAATTAAAAATGCTAGAGGTAAGTTTCGAACTTGTAACCTAACAAAACAAGTACAACTCTTTAACCAACTAGGCTACAAAGACTTTATATTTTAAATTCAACACCAAATTTGATAAACGCGGGACGTTTTAATATTAATATAAGTTCAACTTTTTAACTAACTAATTTATATATATATAATGATGCTTAATTTTTAAAGTGTCCGGATTGCCGGGTCGAGAGATGTGGTTAGTTTGGATACTTGGGTCGGATTGTGGGTTGACCCGTTTTTAAATTTAAAACGGTTAAAAATAAAATTAAAAATGCTAGAGGTAAGTTTCGAACTTGCAACCTAAAAAACAAGTACAACTCTTTAACCAACTAGGCTACAAAGACTTTATATTTTAAATTCAACACCAAATTTGATAAACGCGGGACGTTTTAATATTAATATAAGTTCAACTTTTTAACTAACTAATCTATATATATATAATGATGCTTAATTTTTAAAGTGTCCGGATTGCCGGGTCGAGAGCTGTGGTTAGTTTGGATACTTGGGTCGGATTGTGGGTTGACCCGTTTTTAAATTTAAAACGGTTAAAAATAAAATTAAAAATGCTAGAGGTAAGTTTCGAACTTGCAACCTAACAAAACAAGTACAACTCTTTAACCAACTAGGCTACAAAGACTTTATATTTTAAATTCAACACCAAATTTGATAAACGTGGGACGTTTTAATATTAATATAAGTTCAACTTTTTAACTAACTAATCTATATATATATAATGATGCTTAATTTTTAAAGTGTCCGGATTGCCGGGTCGAGAGCTGTGGTTAGTTTGGATACTTGGGTCGGATTGTGGGTTGATCCGTTTTTAAATTTAAAACGGTTAAAAATAAAATTAAAAATGCTAGAGGTAATTTTCGAACTTGCAACCTAACAAAACAAATACAACTCTTTAACCAACTAGGCTACAAAGACTTTATATTTTAAATTCAACACGAAATTTGATAAACGCGGGACGTTTTAATATTAATATAAGTTCAACTTTTTAACTAACTAATCTATATATATATAATGATGCTTAATTTTTAAAGTGTCAGGATTGCCGGGTCGAGAGATGTGGTTAGTTTGGATACTTAGGTCGGATTGTGGGTTGACCCGTTTTTAAATTTAAAACGGTTAAAAATAAAATTAAAAATGCTAGAGGTAAGTTTCGAATTTGCAACCTAACAAAACAAGTACAACTCTTTAACCAACTAGGCTACAAAGACTTTATATTTTAAATTCAACACCAAATTTGATAAACGCGGGACATTTTAATATTAATATAAGTTCAACTTTTTAACTAACTAATCTATATATATATAATGATGCTTAATTTTTAAAGTGTCCGGATTGCCGGGTCGAGAGTTGTGGTTAGTTTGGATACTTAGGTCGGATTGTGGGTTGACCCGTTTTTAAATTTAAAATGGTTAAAAATAAAATTAAAAATGCTAGAGGTAGGTTTCGAACTTGCAACCTAACAAAACAAGTACAACTCTTTAACGAACAAGGCTACAAAGACTTTATATTTTAAATTCAACACCAAATTTGATAAACGCGGGACGTTTTAATATTAATATAAGTTCAACTTTTTAACTAACTAATCTATATATATATAATGATGCTTAATTTTTAAAGTGTCCGGATTGCCGGGTCGAGAGCTGTGGTTAGTTTGGATACTTGGGTCGGATTGTGGGTTGATCCGTTTTTAAATTTAAAACGGTTAAAAATAAAATTAAAAATGCTAGAGGTAATTTTCGAACTTGCAACCTAACAAAACAAATACAACTCTTTAACCAACTAGGCTACAAAGACTTTATATTTTAAATTCAACACCAAATTTGATAAACGCGGGACGTTTTAATATTAATATAAGTTCAATTTTTTAACTAACTAATCTATATATATATAATGATGCTTAATTTTTAAAGTGTCCGGATTGCCGGGTCGAGAGCTGTGGTTAGTTTGGATACTTGGGTCGGATTGTGGGTTGATCCGTTTTTAAATTTAAAACGGTTAAAAATAAAATTAAAAATCCTAGAGGTAAGTTTCGAACTTGCAACCTAACAAAACAAGTACATTTCTTTAACTAACTAAGCTACAAAGACTTTATATTTTAAATTCAACACCAAATTTGATAAACGCGGGACGTTTTAATATTAATATAAGTTCAACTTTTTAACTAATTAATATATAAGGATGTTGAGTAAATAGATACTTGGGTCGGATTGTGGGTTGACCCACCCATAAAATTAAAACGGTTAAAAATAAAATTAAAAATGTTATCCGTAATTTTTTTCACGGTTTTTTATATTATTACTCGTGCAAATGCACGGGCTAAATGCTAGTTGTAAATTATGATAATTTCAAAATCTGTCGACTGAAAAAAAAAATGATTGTAGCTATTGAAATTGATCTTGTATAAAAATGCCTCCTAAATATCTATTTGGAGCTCAAAATAGAAAATGGGAGGAGACATTAATTCAAAGTCAAGTCGGTGATAATAACAAATATTTTAGTAGAAATAACATAACAAAAATAGAGGAATGAGATAGTTTGGTGATTGAAGAACAAAGTCACTATGAAAATGAAGAATTAGTTGAGGTTAGTCAAAAACTAAGAGATTATTTGGTACATATGGGTCCAAAAAGAGTGGATGATTTTTTGTTTCTTAAGGATAGTAACAATATGCATTTTGATTCATCGCATTATACACGAATAATAGCAAATGGACAAACATTTGATAGATTATGGCTTGTATATTCTATTTCATATATAATATTTTGTTGAAAGTGGTAATGATGATGTGACACAATCTAGTGAAGAGTCTTTTAGAGTTGAATATTTTTTGTTTATAATTGATCAAGCTCGATCTTCGCTTCAGGTTCGGTTTGAACAATTTAAATAATATCAAGAAATATTTGGGTTTTATTGAATTTGGAGAAGTTAAAACGTGAGCATGTAACTAGCTTGATGAAGTTTTGTATGGAGCTTCAATAATTTTTGAGTCACGATGGACGTTCAGACATTAATGGTGATGAATTGTATTTAGAGTTGATGGTCGTGAGATGCTATTTAACAAATGGAAAAAGAGAAATTGATATGCTACAATGTTTGGAAAAACTGAATGGTTTATTCCCAAATATTAATATTACTTATAAGATTTTATTAACCATAACAGTAATAGTTGCATCGGTAGAAAGAAGTTTCTCGAAGTTGAAGTTAATTAAAAATTATCTTTGATCAACAATGTTACATGATAAACTAAATGGGCAAACAATGTTATCGATTGAGAAAAAAATAGTCCGTCAATTAGATTATACATATTTGATCAATATTTTTGCCTCTAATTAGACGAGTGATGTTTATTTAGTTATTTCAAATATTGTTAACTTTTGTCTTTTTATTGACGTGACATATTTCATATATATATATATATATTGCATACTAAATTTTACGGCAACGAAATGGCCTATTTTTTATTTTTTGCCTCAGGCCTTATCGAACATAGGTACGACTCTAGTTAGTTTAACTCCAACAGTAGGTGGTGGTAGATAAGGATAATCTTGGATGATAGGATCATATGAGGTTTGTGATGGTGTGACTGATAATGAGATTTTGAATGATATGATCAAATAAGGTATGTGCAAGATTTTGAGATGGAGAAGATGTCGAGGTAGGAAACACATGTGGAATTGAGTCGCATGAGCTGTTAAATGATCCTACATAAGAAATTTTAGGAAACAAAGGTATGTTAGGATCACAAAAAAATTGAATAGGAGGTTCATTGACTCTAAATTTAGATAGAGTTGAAAACATCTTATGTTTCCAAAATGATACATGACTAGAGATATGAAGACGTTGAGACAATGTATCCCAACGCTTATATCATTTGTGTTTGATTCCATAACCTAAGAAATAATATAATTGAATTTGAGTTCTAATTTAGTGTACTCATGAGGTTGTATAATAAAACAAAAAAAGAATATCCAAAAACTTTAAGAGTTTGATAATTTAGAGCTCAATTAAAAAGACGCTCAAAATGAGAGATGTTATCTATGACAAGAGATCAATGAATACAATTGATATTGATAGTATAAATAACTGCGAAAGTTGCTTTTTCCCAAAAGATATCGGGACAAGAAAACGAGATATGAAGGGCTCGAACAACATTAAGAATGTGTCTGTGTTTTGTTAGGCCCGGCCAATTTGTTGAGAAGCTCCAGGACAAGATCTTTAAATAATTGTGCTCTCTTGTGCTAGAAGCTCTATGAATTTTGTGTCTATGTATTCCATTACATTATTAGTGCGCAAGATTTTAATTATGGAGAAAAACTGAGTCTTAATTATATTGGCAAAACAAATATAAATGGAGGACAATTCAGATCTATTATGCATCAAATAAATTCATGTATTACGAGAAAATTTCATCAATAAATATAAAATAATATTTCAAACCACTCATAATATTATATGGTGCAATACCCCAAATATCAGAGTAAATTATATCAAAAGGTGCTAAAAATTAGAATTATTGGAAAAAAAAGATAAAGCGTGTCCTTTAAAAAACTCACAAGAAATACAATCAAAAGTTCCAGTATTAATAGGATGACCTAATCGAGATTGCTAAATTTGAGAAGTGATAGCTCCAATAAAAAATTGTGATGGATGAGATAGAGAAGTATGTTCAAACAATCGTCCAACCTTACGTCCTATTTCAAAATGATTTTATTTGTTTGAGGATCTTGCATAACACAACAATTACTCGAAAAAGTTAAGTTCAAATCGAAATCACATAGCTGTCAAACAAAATTAAGATTTAACGAAATTTTGGAACAAAAAAATATTTAGGTAAGGACAATATAGAAGTTTGAACGGTACCAATAGTTTGAACATTTAAAGTAATAGTATCAGCAATATGAAAATCATGCAGAATAATATGATTTCTAATAAATGTGAAAAAAAAGATTCAAAAGTCATATGATTACAACATATTGAATAAAAAAACCCATAAGGTGAAAGTACTTTGTGTGGTAGATAAGATTGGAGAAGATATGATTGAAGAAAATGTAATACCATGATCTGATTGAAGTTTTTGTAAAAGTGATTGAAGGTTTTTAAGAGAGAATTTGGTAAAAGTTCTCTAATGAAGTACATGCGACAACAACAACGATAGAGAATGCAAATTTGGAAAACTTATCCATTAAAGTTGAATCAACGTGAACATCAATATTCCAAAAATAAATACACATATCTTAAACGACCATAAAATCTATAGTTTATACCTTGTTAAAAGAGAGAGAAATAGAATAATATTATGCATATAGATTTAAGATCATAATCGTATTTATACCTGAGTCATATTAGTAAATATAATAAGAATATAATAAGTATAAAATAATATATAATATAATAATATATTATTAACAATATCAGAGCTTCCTTTGAGCTCTCGTTTTCATTTTTACTCCTCAAATATGTTTTTTTTGTAGTTTTCAAACTTCTCACGATAGTCTTCTAAATCTATAATTCTTTTTTCACTTCAAGCCCTCTCGACATTCTCCTATGGTAGGCCAAATCTTTCATCTTCCACCAACACATTAGTGGATTATTCACCTATCTAATCCTTCAAGTTAATGATAGCTAGGGATGACAATGGGGCGGTTCGGTTCGGTGAATGACAATACCATCCCCGCCTCGAATTTACCCACCCCGCCCCGATTCCCAACTTGGTTTTTAAATATAAACCATCCCCGCCCTGATCGGGGACGGGGTTTCCCCGCGGTGCACCGAAACCGAATAACAATTTAAATTTAAAATATAAATAATAAAATAATTCATATATTTAGAGTTATAATTTATCAAAATATTAAATACCAAACAAAAATAACATTCAATAATATAATTTTAAAGTATTAAATACAAAACAAATAAACTTCCAATAATAACAATGTTTCAAAATATAACATAAACTCTAATGGATTAAATCTCCATTCTTCATCTTCAATAATTATGATCATATTCTGTATTAATAAAAAAAATATTAATAAATAAAATGAAGTATTATTATATATTTAATTATACATATTCAATAAAGAAATCTAACATTCTTCATTCAAAAACGACCTAGTAGGCTAGTACCAATGTACCATGTTCAATTGGCACTATTAACATTAAATTCTACATTCATAAAAAAGAATATTAATAAATAAAAAAGACAAAACAATTTTCTTGATTAATAACATCATAAAAATTCATAACCTCTTTCTTCATCCTACACTTTAACATCTTCATCATCAACATCTAATAAAAAGTAATTTGAGGACAAAATAATTTGTAACACAATTTTTTATTTGAGGAACAATAAAATATTATACATGAATATAATAGCAAAAAAAATGATCGAACACAAATATTATACAAATTAAATAATAGTGATCTAAACTAATTGTTTATATTGGAAATAAAATAACTAAACTGACCTGAAATCAAAAATATCGTCGTCAAGTCGATAGAAGATATAACAAAGATTGTGAAAGACAAAGATAGAAAAAACTCTACAAAAAAGATGTGATGCCATATTGTTTATATTAATTAGTAAGAAAATAGTAAAATAATATACAAAATAATATTAGCAAATAGTTCAACTAACCTTCAATCTGAAAACACTCTCAAGATTCAAGAGAAAATCATGTACGTAGAAAAAATGTGTAACTAAAATTATAATAAATTCTAGAGAGAGAAATGATAATGAGAAAGATAAATGAATATGAGAAGAAGATGAAGAGATAAAAAGTAAATAGCGTGTAGAGGGAAGGAAGCTAAAGAGGTTTTCAATGAAAAAGAGGAAAAATAATGATGACATTAAATAATTATGTCATTAATTAATATATTTTTATTAAATAAATATAATCGGTTCAGTTCGGGGATCAGTTTGGTGCATGTAAATACCATCCCCACCTCGAACCCCGATCAACATATTTCGGGTTTTCCCCGATCCACCCCGATCCCCAGTCAAAGCGGGGAAAAACCATACCAATCGGTTCGGTTCGGCTCGGTTTCAGTGGGGCGGTTTTAAATTGTCACCCTTAATGATAACAACTACCTCAAATGAGAAACTCGGTCAAAATTATCATTCGAGGTAGAGGAAAACTCTCTTACCTTATCGGAAGCGTCGTCGCTCAACAACCAACAATTGCGCCTATGAAGCATGGGATATCAACAAATGTCTCGTCATGTCATGGCTTGTTAATTCCAAGACCCCTGAAATGGAAAAAATATATGTCAGCAGGTATGAAACCGCAAAGGACATTTGGGACATCGTAAAAAAACATACTCTCAAATCAACAATACATCTCGTCTGTTTACTATTGAACTCAAAATCTGAATAATATTATCCCTTTTCAAAATTATATATTGTATCAAAGCACATGACAATAAACATATCTCTATTACATGACTTTTGTATTCAAAATCATTTGTATACCGTTTAAGTGGCTAACGACCCATCTGCCAGAGTTCTTGGAAATAGACCGGCTCAATATATAGATTCTAACAGGTTTTAATTTCAAATTTGGGTTTTCAAATAAAAAAATAATATGAATCTAGGCTTATAAAATGGTTTTATACATGCACCACAATCATAACCAGCACTCAATTCAAATGAAAATCAATAGTGAATATTTTGACTGAGAAAGATAAAATTTTGGAGGAAGAGGAGATAAAAAGACTCTTAGGAATTTCTTCTATAAGACTGAAACAAATATTTTTTATTCTTTTTTCTCACTCATCATATTCAACACATACACATTTATTTATAGTCTCTTAACAGAAAACAAAACGTACATGAAAACAACAATCAAAGACAAAAATTGTAACAACAACATTTAAGGCTAACACATGGTTACTAAAACTGCTAAAACGTTTGAAACCTCAACCATTAAAGACTAAACTTAAAAGGCATTCAATTTATTACTTAAAATATGGCTGACCTTTATTTGAGTTTATTGTGTAACAAATTCCTCCCTTAAACTCAAATCTTTTCCATCTTTCATTCCAATCATCCTCTTGAAATTTTTGAACAGCACAGTTAGTAGCACCTTTGTAAAAATATCCGCCACTTGATCACGACTCGCAACATGACTTAATCGCACATTACCATCCTTCACATGTTCCCGTATAAAATAGAAACGAACATCGATATACTTGCTCCTCTCATGGTGCACTAGATTTCTTGTCAACTCAATTGCTGATTTGTTGTCGACTCGTATTTCAGTTGCTTCGTGTTGCTGGATTTGTAGTTCGTTCAGTAGACTTCTTAGCCATATTGCGTGACACACACACCAGGATGTTTCCACATATTCTTCCTCACATGTTGACAATGTCACTATTGGCTGCTTCTTTGAGAGCCATGTGAAAGTTGTTTCTCCCATATAAAACACATATCCCGATGTACTTTTTCGATCATCTATATCTCCACACCAATCACTATCGGAATAACCGACCAGCTTGTATTCCTTTGTCTCGAAGTAGTGGATTGCACTGTCCGTATCGCAAGGTCCATGTCCGATCAGTTTGACTCATGCAGTTAGAGCGTTCCCATTTCTCAAATTTAGCCTTCTCTTCAGGAGAGCTAATAACCGTAGGAGTAGTGGGTTGCTCTGTCCGTATCGCAAGGTCCATGTCCATGCAACCGAGAACTATCTGAATGTTCTCCTTCTAATCCTTAAAGTTAGAGCCATTAAGGACTGGGATTGAACTTAAGTTGGCATTAATATTTGCAACATTAGCTGAAAACATAATTTAAAATGTAACTAACATGCTCAATTCTTTAATTTTTAATCAAATTTAAAATAATCAGCAAATCCCATCCAAAATATGTAGTGCACCATTAAATTCAAGTCTTTGGACAATAAAATTTAACTGGTAGTGATATTTTGTTGCAATAATCAAACACTAACAATAATGCATGACAAATAACAAACCTTTCTTTGGAATGATTTGATATTCTCATGTAAAAATCTTTATAATTATTACGTGCTTATTATCACAGGTAATTGTGAACTTCGGTCAACTAGTAACCTTCCTTTGGACCGATTATTTAGTCACATTAAAATTCACCATTACAAACATTCAAAATTCGAACTTAAACAAACTAAATTAGAGAGATCACTTTGGTTATGTCATAACTTAACTTATTTAATTTAAATAAAAAACAATCCGCTGAATTATTTAATAAGATTAAAACCTAAATAAAATTAAAAGAGTTCGATTTTCTTATATTAATTTAAGTAAATAAATAATAATATTATTTAGAAACTTAACCGTGTTAAAATAAAATCAAAATTTTAATTTTTCTTAAAATTTTATTTTCTTATAAAATAATTAAATAATATTATTTCTTAAAAAATCCATTGAATAATGTTATTTTATCCGAATATTATTTCTTAAAAAAATCCTTGAATAAAAAAAATTATTTTCCAATAAAATAATTATATAATATTATTTCATAATGATCCTCAATAATAATATTATTTTCCCAAAAATAAAATATTTTACCGAATTTTCTTTTATTATTTTAATAAAAGATAATGAAATAAAATTATTTCCTTTAAAATAATTATTGCAGAACTTCAATTTAGGGTTTACCAATTAAGGTTATTTTCCCCTAAATTCATGGAAAACGATAATTTATTTTCCCCTAAATTCATGATAACAACAAGTCTCTCTAAATTCATGTATAATATCAATTGTTGGAATTAATTAAAATAATTCCATAATAAATTTAAATCATAAACTATAATAAAGACAAAAGCGGAATATATATACATGGATCCTAAAACATGATTAGATGAGATGGTCTTACAAAAGGGCAGAAATCATTTAGCCTTATTTCTCCGATGATGGAGATTAAGAGAGAGAGAGCGTGTGATAAAATAAGTTTATTCTTATTTTTTATCAACCAACCTCTCTTTTATAATTTCTTCTGTCTTTTGGAGAACATAACCGTCACAACTGTCTTATTACGCTAATTTCTAATTTGGCCTCTTATCAAATTAGAAATACCGCAAGGTATCCACAATTTAACATTCATAACAATAACGTCCTTAAGTCAAATCTCAAACATCCTTAGATGACATAATATTGACTTATTATAATCAATGACCATATATATTCATTTAAATATATAAATGTCCCTTTAAATTCTAACAAAAATTCCTTCTGACTCCTTCATCTTCATGGCCTCCAATTCGCCTCGAAGAGTTTGAAGTCGCACTTGTTTAACTCGATCGACACCCTTGAAAACCTTCTCTAAAATGTCCCACGCTGCCTTAGAATTTGTTGCACCTGTAATTTTCTCGAAACCTGACTCGTCCACCGCTTGAAATAGGAGGTAGAGAGAGGCCTTATCTTTCATTTGTGTTTCTTTCAACGCCCTCAACTGAGTCGCCGAATGATTTCCCGTTTCACCCGGTTCTTCATAACCATCTTCGACTACTTCCCATACGTCTTGTGCACCGAGTAAAGCTCGCATCTGAATACTCCAATTATCAAAGTTGGTTTTGGTGAGTCGCGACAGTGGTATCTGCCCCAACGCTTTGTTTGCCATGGCGCTCTGATACCAATTTGAGAAAGATAAAATTTTGGAGGAAGAGGAGATAAAAAGACTCTTGGGGATTTCTTCTATAAGACTCAAACAAATATTTTTTATTCTTTTTTCTCACTCATCACATTCAGCACATACACCTTTATTTATAGTCTCTTAACAGAAAACAAAACGAACAAGAAATGAAAACAGCAATCAAAGACAAAAACTGTAACAACAACATTTAAGGCTGACACCTGATTACTAAAACTGCTAAAACGTTTGAAATCTTCACCATTAAAGACTAAACTTGAAAGTCATTCAATTTATTACTTAAAATATGGTTGACCGTTATTTGAGTTTATTGTGTAACACTAACAAACCAAAAATGGAAACAATAAAACTTTATTAAGTTGAGCATGAATATGCAAATGTCATACAATACAATATACAATACAATGTGTATCTTATTTTGATGTTTTACAACGTGTCATTTTTTTGAAATATTACATGTCCCTCTTTTTTTTTATGGGGAACAAAACATGTCCTTTTCGGGAACATCCATTTGTTTAGAAACGTATTTTAGGGAATACCAAAAGAACAAGAAAGAGGAAATGTGATTTTTGCTCTATAACGAGATCTAACATTACAAAAAATCCCCTAGCATTACTAGAACATAATCACATCCTCAAACACACATCCATAACATTAATATTTGAAGAAAATCAATAAACCCGAGAATGTTCTCCACATAAAATAATGATTGATAGATATTCTTTAAACCAATCATTTGGTATCCGAATGAAGTCCAAATACATTATACAACATATATGGATTGTTCTTGAGCTCTTGTCTTGCTCTTGTCTTTAGACAAGGGCCCAAGAACACAATGTATTCAAAGTTGATTTTAATTTCAAATTTTGATTTTATCGAATGAAAGGAATTTGGGCTTACAAAATGCTTTTATACATGCACCACAATCATAACCAACAATCAATTTAAAGGAACATTAACAGTGAATACTCATAAACGAAAAATGGAAACAATGAAGCTTTATTAAATTGAGCTTGTATAAAAAAAATGAAAGGGTTAGGGATCCTTTTAGAGAGTTTAGATGATCCTAATAACAACTCGTATGAACTACAAGCCAAATGACAAGCCTAGCTATTAAAATGAGAAAACTAAAAGCTTGGAGAGTGAAAATGATAAAAGTGAATGGAGGCTTTCGAGAGTTCGGTCTCCTCTTCTAGGTTCTTCCCTAAGCTATTTATAAGATAAAGGAAAGAGGACAATGACTAATTCTAACCTTAGTTGTTTCAATTTCTCGAATCTTCTTTTATGCACCCAATGAGTGTTGAGGAAAATTAAAATGTGTCCTAAAATCAAAGGAAATGAGAGTGGTTGCTCATAGTCTTTGCGAAAAAGGAGGACAAGTCATTCAAAACGTCCGTCAAAGTTTGGGACGCGTCCGCCATGGGCCTGGCCGCCTGCTCGCGTCCATCCAATGATCCAATGCTCACGTGTCTTCATATAGTCTTGAGCTTCACGCCTAAGCTTTGGTCTTAACCAACGATTTTTTGTAATTTGATTTCTCAAGTACCTTAAAAAAACAAATAAAATAACATTATTAATAGATAAATCCGTCATATTTATCAATTTATTTTTTTTACACTTTAGATTTTGTTTAAAATATAATCCGAAATTAATAATTTGTCGAATTTGTTTGTTATTAGTTTTAGAATAAAATGGTTTGTTATTAGTGTTGGTTTTTAATTAGTTTAATTAATTATTAAAATTTACAATATAATAAAAATAAATAAATATATTTTAATAGATTGAAATGTGTACAAAAAAAAAAAAAAGGCCTAACTGTCTCTAAGTTTTCAAATAAAGCCCAAACCCAAAACTAAATGGGGCTATACATCGGATGTTTAAGTAATTTATAGTATGTGATTTGTAAAGCAATACAATACCTAGGGTTTATCTTCGGCGAATCTTCTCCCTCGATGCTTAAATTCACGTACAGTTCATTCATGTTCTTCAGATTCAGCTTCGACTTCTTCTTCTCTCTTTCTCTCCGTCTAATCGAGAACGATTAGATCTCTTCATATACATGCGATAGAAGGATTTCGTTAATTGTTACTTCATTTTCATCTAGAATCGTTTCTTCTGCATATTGTAAGTTTTTCAGGCTATGAACAAGACTCAATGTTGTTGGTTCTTTGATTAATTCATAACTAATATCTCTTACTGAGCCTTTCAATTTAATTTTCAACATCTCTCTTATTTTCCGTTTGACGTGTTCTTCTTCTTCTAATTAATTTTAAGGCAACAAATTAGAGTCTCTGAAGCACTAATATTTGATAGTGTTTATAGCGCTGTACGTTGCCGATAATGATCTAAGAACTGATATTCTGGCTTTCGGCGTTCTACCTTAACGCCAATGCATTCAAAAGTTCTTATATTGATAAATTTATTATACTGTAATAATCCACAATTGATTGATCGGATCCGGTTTATGTGATATCTTGAAAGGCAATGTAATTAGAGTCACTGATGCATCTTTCTCTATAGTGTAATCAGTGCTATACTTTGCCGACATTGATTTAGGAATCAAGATTCTGGCTTTCGGCGTTCTTTTTTATAACGCTATTGTATTCAGATTTCAGACATTCTTATATTATGATTTTCGTTTTCTCTCTAGGTATTACTAGGTTTCAGAAATTTCCATTGTATTTGCTGTTGCGCAGTATATCTCGTCAATTGAGAATTATTCCATCAAGGGTTATATTCCCGATTCAATGGTTTCTTTCAATTGGCTTCTCAAATAGGCTATAAATCTGTGATGGTTTAAATTCAGATTTCTCTCGTGAGCTTTGAAGAGATGATAATTATGCAAACTTGAGACAAGATTTCCTTCTGTTTGTTCAGTTTGATTTTGCCTGTACTTGGATTAAATTTAACTAATCTGAACCAAATATGTTGATACCAAGATTCTCTATAACAAGGTAGGTTATTGAACATTTGCAAATGCAAAATCGGGTTTCATCAACTCATCATAGCATTATTTATTCTATGAAAGCTTGAGATCTCAATATAGGGGATATGTTAGGTAAAAAATCTAACCTACCTTTTTTATGACAATTTGAGGTTCAACATCTATATAGGGTACATGTTGGAGGAACTTGAGGCTACATTGTTTCTTATGAATTTTACAAGTTTTTAGACAGGCTATGCTGTCTAAAGTTATACCATCAAACTATGAAGAAGACTCAATGTTGTTGAGTTCTTTGATTAATTCATAACTAATATCTCTGACTGAACCTTTCAATTTGATTTGCAACATCTCTTATTTTCCGTTTGATGTCTTCTTCTTCTTTTATTAATTGTAAGGCAACAAATTAGAGTCTCTGAAACACTAATCTTTCATAGTGTTTATAGCGCTGTACGTTGCCGATAACGATTTAAAAACAGATATTCTGGCTTTCGGCGTTCTACATTGACGCCAATGCATTCAAAAGTTCTTATATTGATAAATTTATTATACTGTAGTAATCCACAATTGATTGATCCGATCCGGTTTATGTGATATCTTGAAAGGCAATGTAATTAGAGTCACTGATGCATTTTCTCTATAGTGTAATCAGTGCTATACTTTGCCGACATTTATCTAGGAATTAAGATTCTGGCATTCAGCGTTTCTTTATAGCGCTATTGTATTCAGATTTCTGACGTTCCTATATTATGATTTTTGTTTCTCTTGTGCAATCTATTTCATTAATTGAGAATAATACCATCAATAGTTAAATCCCTGATTCTTTCAATTGGCTTCTCAATAGTGCCTATAAATCTGTGATTGTTTATATTTAGTTTTCTATTATGAGCTTTGAATTGATGCATAATTATGCGAACTTGAAAAGATTTCTTCTGTTTGTTCAGTTTGATTTTGTGCCAGTGCTTGGATTATATTTAATAAAACACTTTATTTCATTTAATTGGTCTGAATCGAATATGGTAAGTTAAACATCATCAAATATGTTAGGATAATGCAAAATCTAAACTACCTTGTTTGTGACATACTTCCTTCCCTTCCGATTCATTTTTCTCTCTCTTCAAGCTTTTTCAAATTCGGCCCCTCAGAGAAACATATTTGCCTAAAAGATTTTCAGTCTCGAAAATGGTACTATGAAACAACTAAATCCAAAACCCACCCAGGTTAAGGTTTAATTTGTGTTTTTTTATATTATTTCACGAAAGTCTATTTACTGATAAAAAACTGATTTTTATCATTAATAAAGCAATTTTTTTTAATGTGCACAACAAACCACCTAAACACTTTAGGGCAAAAGAATACATTTTTTTCTTCAATCAATTATCTAGTCAAGATAAAGTATTATTTTTGACCTATATTCATTTTGTATAGTTTATCTAAATTTTTTATTGTAATGAGCATGTTTTTCTAAGAGATAATATTATTGTTTTATAGAGCTTTTGATGGTGTA
The DNA here is from genome assembly GCF_907164915.1 of Impatiens glandulifera. Taxonomy (NCBI): domain Eukaryota; kingdom Viridiplantae; phylum Streptophyta; class Magnoliopsida; order Ericales; family Balsaminaceae; genus Impatiens; species Impatiens glandulifera. The sequence continues at coordinate 8,300,470 of NC_061862.1, read as the reverse complement.
ATTTGTTGCTACTTGTTGTGTTAAGATATCATGTTACTCATGTTATTGATTACATGGTGAATGTGGTGTTGAAAGTTCGTCCGCATCCATCATTAGCATCAATGGAAGTTATAACATGAGTAATATTATCTCTCCACCTCATAGACATCATTGCACTAAAATGTTATTAAATTGCACCATCAACGGTTAATAATATTATTTTATAGTCATTATAACAATGAATGAAAATTAAAAATAATACTATATATTCACTAGATAATTGGCAAAAATTTATTATTTGTCTATAATGTTTGGGACGATTTTGTTGTTTGTTTACCTGCACATTAAAAAAATACTATTAAAAAAAATACTTTGTTAATAACAAAAGTATGTTTTTTTTACGTCTGTAATTAGTGTTTTGTAAAAATAATATACAAAATAAAATTAAGCCAACTCTAAGTGGATTTTTTTGACATTTTTGAAGTGGATTTTCCTAAATATGAACGAAATAACGATCTCATTCTGCGTACGTAAACCCTTGATTTTGTTACATGTTGGAGGCATTGAGATTTTCATGACTTCATGTTGCTTTGAAATTTGCAAATCAAATGTAGCCTTAAGATCTTCAGTCGGTTTGGAAAAATGTTATTGTTTAGTGATTCTTGATTTGTATTTTCTTTGATTATGTGACAAAAATTAACACACTTATTATTTATTATTATTTTATTAATGTTAAAAAATTGAATAATTATTACTTAAGATAATCTATCAAAATAATTCTTTGTTGGGTGTGGTTAAATTTTCCTTCCTTCCACACACAAAGAAATAGTTGTTTGGCAGCCTACTATTGTTGTAATTGACTAACTCAATTCTAAGACTAGAAGATGAAGTGTGGGTTTTTACAGAATACAAAAATATTATTTGTTCAGATTGACGTCTAATACATCTCTACAACTAGAAATCTAACAAACTATATATCAACATTAGAAATCTAACCCTACAAATATATCCAAACATTATAGTTTAAAGTTATTAAAGACAACCATCAATAGTGGTCAGAATTAATTTTTTTTATATAACCAGTAACCCCACTATGTTAATAGTGATTTAAGTGAGTTTGACCATCAATTCAAAAGTTTGATGGGTTTTGTGATCATTGTCCATGTTGATAGAGAATTTTATCAAAAAAAAGTATTTGGGGTATCATAGGAAAAAAAAAATCAGCTGAACCAAAAGAGAAAACTGTTGATGTTATGGTGAAGGATTTGAAGGCATATTTTTTAGGTTATATATAATAGTTTTTAGACTATTCAAAGATACTGGATCAGCCAAAAATATTTGGGATTTAATGAAAAAGAAACATTAAGGAATTTGATCGTGTTCAATGATCACAATTGTAAGCTCTCAAAAAAGATTAGGAAGTGTTATAGATGAAGGCAAGAGAGTTTGTGAATGCATAGTTTTCGCGCACCTTAACCATTGTCAACAAGATGATGCGGCAACAGAGCAAGGTAAGTGACAAGTATGCTGTTGAAAGATACTAAGGTCAATAACCCCTAATTTTTGCCACTGCAGTTTGTTTTGAGTTGAAAGATTTCAGCATTATTTCAATTGAGGAACTGCAAAGCGCATATGTTGATGAGAAACAGGCTTTATATGTCACATATGAAGAGTCTTTAAGAAGACGGAGACATGGTAGAATTAGTGGGAGATATAACTATGGCAAATCAGTTATTGAATGTTTTGATTAACATAAGTTTGAGCATTTTTAGTATGAATGTTCAAACAAATCACAAGAGAGGGCACACTATATGGAAACAGAAGAAGAAATATTGTTAATGTCTTATACATATGAAGGAAAGAAAAATCAAGATGAAATATGTATGCGATACATTGATTTAGGCTGCAGCAACCACATGAGTGGCAAGAAAGAGTTTTTTTTTTCAGTTCTTGATAAAGGTTTCAGAGAAACAATAAAATTAGACAACTCAAGGGTGAAAGTGATTGGAAAATAAACCGTTGGTGAATGGAATTACTCAAGCCATTATTAACGTGTGCTATGTTCCAGATTTAACAAACAATTTACTAAGCATTGTGCAGTTAGTTGATAAGGGTCTAGAAATTGTCATTAAACAAGAGAAGTGCACACTTTACCTTGCTCATAGGGACTGGTTGCAGAAATTATAATATCTTTAAATCGATTGTTTAAACTCTTTACAAATACAAAGATGAAAGACGAGATGAGTTTCTCTATTGCTGAAAATGTGGTTCAATTGTGGCACTATCGATATGGTCATTTGAATCATAAAGGACTGAGACTTCTCCAGCAAAAGGAAGTGGTAAATGACTTACCTTCACTTTGAGTCATGTCTAAAGTATGTGAAGTGTTTTTACAAGGCAAACAACATAATCAACACAAACTTCCTTTTCCATTAGAGACTACAACACTAGAGACTACAAGGAGAGCTACTCAAGTTTTTCAACTGGTGCATGCTGACATTTGTGGATCTATCAAGCCTATGTCCAACATTGGAAAGAGGTACATAATCACTTTCATTGATGATTATATTCGAAAAATATATATATATTATTTTTGCAAAAATCAGAAGTTTTTAATATTTTTAATTTTTCTTAAAGTCGTATTGAGATGGAGAAGGGTGTGCTTATCAAAGTTATTCGTACTGACCATGGATAAGAGTTACCCTAAATGAGTTTAACAACTTTTACAGCGACAATGACATACAAAGATAGTTGACAACTTCATATATTCCACAACAAAATGGAGTTGCAAAGAGGAAAAATCAAACTCTCATGAACATGGTTCATAGTCTGCTTCTTGAGAAGCACATTCCAAAAACTTTTTGGGAAGAAACTGTGAACTGTGCAATTAATGTCCAGAATAGAAGTTCAACGCGTTCCGTAAAGAATAAGACACCATAACAGAAGCCTATTTTAACAAAGAATGTTTTCTTCGATGTCTTTATGAATATACACTTTTTTGTCAAGATGGGAGGTGAAAGTAAAATTCTCATCGTCTGTATCTATGTTGATGATCTCATATTCACTGGTAATGATGAAGTGACGTTTAACAAATTAAAGAGTTTGATGATGCAAGAATTCGACATGAAAAATCTTGAGTAGATAAAGTATTTTCAGAAGAAAGAAGACATTTTTATATGTCTAAATATGTACTTAGAAGAGATACTAGAGAGATTTGAAATGACTAATTACAATACAGTTCATAATTCAATTGTTTCTAGTTCTCAACTTACTCAAGATGAGAGTGAAAATAAGGTTGATAACAGTCAGTATAAATATCTAATTGGTAGTCTCATGTATTTTACAAGAACACGATCTGATATATGTTTGTTGTAAGCCAACTCACTCGATATATAAACTGTCCTTTAGAACTTTATCACAATGCAGAAAAGAGTATTATGCTACTTAAAAGAGACATATAATTATGGTATTCTTTATAAGAAGGGAAGAGATGTAAAACTTGAAATCTACACAGATAGTAACTATGCTTGTAATTTGGACGATTGTAAGAGTACATCAGGATATATTTTTCACCTGGGTTCTGGTACTGTGTATTGACTATCAAATAAGAAGGAAATTGTTACATTGCCCACAACATAAGAAGAATTTGTTGCAGTAACTTCAGCAGCAACTCAGGTAATCTAGTTATGAGGAATTCTAGAGTATCTTCATAAATTAGAGAATAGTAAGTGCACAATTATATTATGCGATAACAGTTCAAGCATTGCTCTTTCCAAGAATCCAATTTTACATGATAGTAGAAAACACATTAATGTAAGATTTATCTTTTTTCGTGATCTTATTAAATAATGAGCTGTTAAGTTAGCTCATTATTTCAGTCAAAATTGTAAGGCGACAAATTAGAGTCTCTGAAGCACTAATCTTTCATAGTGTTTATAGCGTTGTACGTTGCCGATAACGATCTAAGAACTGATATTCTGGCTTTCGGCGTTCTACCTTGACGCCAATGCATTTAAAAGATCTTATATTGATACATTTCTTATATTGTAGTAATCCACGATTGATTGATCCGATCCGGTTGATGTGATCGTGAAAGGGCATTGTAATTAGAGTCACTGATGCATCTTTATCTATAGTGTAATCAGTGCTATACTTTGCCGACATTAATTTAGGAATCAAGATTCTGGCTTTCGACGTTTTTTTTATAACGCCATTGTATTCAAATTTCTGACGTTCCTATATGATTTTTGTTTTCTCTCCTAGATATTACTAGATTTCAGAGATTTCCATTGTATTTGTTGCTGTGCAATATATCTCATCAATTGAGAATAATATCATCAATAGTTATATCCCCTAAATAGTTATATCCCCTAAATCAATTGGCTTCTCAATAGTGTCTATAAATATGTGATTGTTTAAATTCATATTTCTGTTGTGAGCTTTGAATTGATGGATAATTATGCAAACTTGAGACAAGATTTCTTCTTATATTCTAATAATACATGATTGATTGATTCGATATGATCTTGAAAGGCAATGTAATTAGAGTCACTGATGCATCTTCCTCTATAATGTAATTAGTGCTATACTTTTCGATATTGATCTAGAATTAAGATTCTGGCATTCAGCGTTAGTTTTTTATAATGTCATTGTATTCAGATTTTTTATACTCCTGTATGATTTTTCGTTATTTTTAGGTATTACTAGATTTTAGAGATTTCCATTGTATTTGTTGTTGTTGAATCTATCTTTTATTTCTCTATCACCTTACCTTAATGTTGATGGTCATTAACAATCAAACTGATGATGCACCAGTGAGTTATATACGAATTCAATGTTTAGTCTAATGTGTCTTTCAATTGGCTTCTCAATAGTCTATAATTGTGTGATTGTTGTTTATATTCAGATTTTTGTTGTGAGCATTGAATTGATGAATACTTATGAAAATATTTCTTCTGTTTGTCCATTTTGATTAAATATAATAACACACTATCTATGCATTTAACTAATCTGAATCAAATAAGTATGAATGAAGGTCTGAATCTGTCATTTCGATTAACATTGTTCAAACATGAATTACCTTTGTAACAAAGGTATTTTAGTTCACATTTGCATATTCAAAATGGGTATTCAACAATTTGTAGCAGGAACATTATTTCAATGATGATGTGCTTTGTATAATTTATTTTCTATAACAAATTGAGGTGTAATGATTTCACTTTTGATGGTTGGTGTTAAATTAACCATAAACAAATGATGAGCGTGCTCTTTATTTAATACTCCATTGCTCATTTGTGTCAAACTTTTAGAAATTTCTATGGAACACTATTAAGACAGACTTGGTGTTGTTAATAATGTATAAATAGTTTGTTTAAAATTAGTTTTTTATTATTATTTTTGTAACTAATTCATTTGGTAAGTTTCAATAAGTTTCATCCCCTTTATAAAGTAAGTTAAGTTTTTATTTTATTATTCTCAATACATATCTCTCTAAATTAAGTTGTGAGTCCTTCATCTACACCACATCGGTTTGGGAGCTTTGGATTGAGTTGCTTATGCGATATGGACATAGCATTGGTCTTCTCCTCAGTATTGTTCAAGGTAATATGTCGCTAAATGTTTATTTCTCCAAACAAAAAAAAATGCTGGAATGAAATGTACTACCTTTCAGTGACTTATATTTGTACATGTGATGCATCAAAAAGAACTTTAGATAAATTGATTCAATTTCTGATGGGATTGAATGAGATGTATACACATGTTAGGAGACAAATTCTGAAATTGAATTCGTTGCTTGATATACAATTTATACATGTGACGCATCAAAGGGAACGTTGAATAAATTGTCCACTCATAAATTAATCAATTTCGGATGGGATTGAATGAAATGTATATACATGTTAGGAGACAAATTCTTAAATTTGATCCATTGTTAGATTTATATTTGTATTTGTGACGCATCAAAAACAATTTTGGATAAATTGTTGATTCAATTTCTGATTGGATTGAATTAGATGTATATAAATTTTATGAGATAAATTCTGAAAAATTGGATCTGTTTTCAGATGTATATTTGTACATATTACATATCAAAGGAACTTTGGATAAACTTTCCACCGATAAATTGATTCAATTTCTGATGCGATCGAATGGAATGTATATACATGTTAGAAGATAAATTCTGAAATTGGATCTATTGTTAGAATTATATTTGTACATGTGACCATCAACAAGATATTTTGATAAATTGTTGATTTAATTTTTGATGAGATTGAATGAGATGTATATATATATATTAGGAGATAAATTTTGAAATTGGATCTATTGCCAGAATTATATTTATACATGTGACGCATCAAAGGGAACTTTGGATAAATTGTCCACATATAAATTAATTCAATTTCTGATGAGAACATATAAAATTGGATAACTTTCCCGATTTATATTTGTACAAATTTTGAAATTGGATCTGTTGGCAAGTGTATATTTGTACATGTGACGCATCAAAGACAACTTTGACAACTTTGAATAAATTGTCCACTGATAAATCGATTCAATTTCTGATGGGATTGAATGAGATGTATATACATGTTAGTCGACAAATTCTGAAATTGGATTCGTTGTCAAACATCAATAAAGCCCATTCTATTTTACTTGTTGTTGAACAACATAACAATTCCATGCTGATTAATATGATTGGGTTTGATAATAGTTTTGGAAACTTGACAATGATGCTCAATAAACCATTCAACAAATCCAGAGACCAATTCACTAATTCAAAAAGTCTGAAGAAAGAAGGATAAAGACAAATATTGATGGATATTTCAAACTCTTAGGATTTTTAGATCGGTACAAAGGCTATAAGGCTTTAGGGATATGACTGTGAAAAGGAAAAAACAAATTTAACTTGGTTGATTTCTCTATTAATGTCAGATGTATATTTGTATATGTTACGAATCAAAGGAAACTTTAGATAAATTGTCCACTAATAAATTGATTCAATTTCTGATGGATTCAATGAGATGTATATATATGATATGAGACAAATTCTAAAATTGGATCCGTTAGAAGTATATTTGTACATTGACGCATCAAAGGGAATTTTGGATAAATTGTTCACCGATAGATTGATTCAATTTTTGATGAGATTGAATGAGTTGTGTATATGCATGTTAAGTGACAAATTCTGAAACTGGATCCGTTGCCAAATGTATATTTGTACATGTGATGCATCAAATGGAATTTTGGATAAATTGTTTTAGTTTATTTTCGACTCTCATGACTAAAGTTATACCATAAAACTGTGAAGAAGACTCAATGTTGAGTTCTTTGATTAATTCATAACTAATATCTCTGAGTCTTTCAATTTTCCAACATCTCTTATTTTTCGATATCTTCTTCGTGTAATTGTAAGGCAACAAATTAGAGTCTCTGAAGTACTAATCATTCATAGTGTTTATAGCGTTGTACTTTGACGATAACAATCTAGGAACTGAGATTTTGGCTTTCGGCTTTCTACCTTGACGCCAATGCATTCAGAAGTTCTTATATTCATAAATATCTTATATTGTAGTAATCCACGATTGATTTGTTCGATCCAGTTGATGATATCGTGAAAGGCATTGTAACTAGAGTCACTGATACATCCTTCTCAATAGTGTAATCAGTGCTATACTTTGCCGACATTGATTTAGGAATTATGATTCTTTGACATTCGACGTTTTTTTATAACGCCATTGTATTCCGATTTCTGACGTTCCTATATGATTTTTGTTATATCTCCTAGGTATTACTATATTTCAGAGCTTTCTATTGTATTTGCTGTAATGAAATATATCTCATCAATTGAGAATAATTCCATGAAGAGTTATATCCCCGATTCAATTGTTTCTTTCAATTGCTTTCTCAATAGTCTATAAATTTGTGATTGTATAAATTCAGATTTCTGTTGTGAGCTTTGAATTGATGGATAATTATGAAAACTTAGAAGATTTATTATGTTTGTTCAATTTGATTTTGCCTTTGCCTGTACTTGGATTAAATTTAACTAATCTGAATCAAATATATGTGATACCAAGATTCTTTAGAATAAGGTAGGTTAGTGCACATTTGCAAATGCAAAAGCGGGTTTCTTCAACTCATCAGTATCATTATTCTTCGATGAAAACTTGAGATCTCAATTTAGGGGGCATGTTATGTTAACCATCTAACCTACCTTGTTTATGACAATGTGCTGTTCAACATCTATATAGGGTACATATTGGAGGCATTGAGATCTCAATAGTTCATGTTGCTTTGAAAGTTCTCCAACTGTTCCAATTAAGCCGGGCATGGAGTGAATTTTAGTTGCATTTATGAGAAATCATGCTAGAGTTTTGCTTTTCGACCGTTTTTTGTTCGAAAACTAGGCTAGAAATCTCGGTCGTGAATGGGGCAGAGCTTGGGCTTCATCGGTCAAAATAAGGCCAAATGTTATTTTTTTTTCTTAACCCAAAAGTCACAGAGTTATATCATGGAAAAATGTAATTATTCAGTGATTCTTGATTTGAATTGTCTTTGATTGATGTGACAAAAATTAACACACTTATTATTTATTATAATTTAATTATTGTTAAGAAATTGAATAATTATTACTAGGAGATAATCCTATCAAAATAACTCTTTGTTGGGTCTGGTTAAATTTTTCTTGCACACACAAAGAAAATAATTGTTTGGCAGCCTACTATTTTTGTTATTGACTAACTCAATTCTAAGGCTAGAAGATGAAGTGTAGGTTTTCACAATTCCTTAGGTCTAGCGGTTGAAGACCAAGCTAGGTTTTTGGTCGCAGGTCGCTCTGTGGGGATCAATTGTTTTCTCTCTAAACATACATTCAAAACGACAGCCAATACAAAAAAAAAATATTTGTTCAACTATAACACTACAACTATATCACAACATTAGAAATCTAACGCTACAAATATATCACGACATTATAACAAACTATTGAAGTCATCAATTCGATAAGTTAGTGTTAGTCATTTTTTAACAAATATATCTTCTTAGAAATTAGTTACGTTAATTTAGTTTTTTTAATGTAACTAATAACACCACTAATTAGTACCACTAATTAGTAGTGGTTCTTATTTTCTTGTTTTTATAAGGCTATAGCCATATCTTTTTAATTATTGTGTAATAGGGAAGGCAAACTCTTGTTTCTAGATTTGGTATCAAAGCAACTAGAACTGATTTGTCAAAAACCTTTGTGAGTGATTTGAGTGAAGAATGACAATAAAAAGTAGTTTTGTTCAACCATCAATTCAAAAGTTTGATGGGTTTTATGATCATTGATCACTGTTAATGGAGAATTTTCTTAGATCAAAGGAGTATTGGGGTATCGTAGTTTGGGCATTTAAAGTATGAATGTTCAGGCAAATGATAAGAGAGGACACATTATGTGGAAACAAAAGAAGAAAGGTTGATAATGTCTTATACAGATGAATGAAAGACAAATCAAAATAAAATATGTATGTGATATCTTGATTTAGACTGCAATAACCACATGAATGGCAAAAAAGAGTTGTTTTCAGCTTTTGATGAATGTTTCAAAGAAATAGTAAAATTATGCAACAATTCAAAGGTGAAAGTGATGGGTAAAGAAACTATTGTGATGATGGTGAATGGAATTACTTAGGCCATTATTAGTGTGTTCTATGTTCCAGATTTAACAAACAATCTACTAAGCATTAGACAGCTAGCTGATAAGAGTTTGGAAATTGTAATTAAACAAGGGAAGTGCACACTTTACCTTGCTCATAGGGGACTGGTTGCAGAAATTATAATGTCTTCAAATCGAATGTTCAAGGTCTTTGCAAATATAAAGAAAAAGACGAGATATATTTCTATGTTGCTGAAGATGTGTGGCTCATTTGTGGCACCGTTGATATGGTCATTTGAATCAAGAAGGACTAAGAGTTCTTCAGAAAAAGGAAATGGTAATGACTTACCTTCACATGGAATCAGCAAACAACACAAACTTCCTCTCCCACTAGACTACATGGAGAGCTACTCAAGTTTTTCAATTGGTGCATTTTGACATATGTAAATCTATCAAGCTTATGTTCAACAGTGGAAAGAGGTACATAATCACTTTCATTGATAATTATAGTTGGAAAACATGGATATATTTTTACTTGTGCAAATATCTGAAGTTTTAATACTTTTAAATTGTTTAAAAGTCGTGTTGAGAAGGAGAATGGTGTGCTTATCAAAGTTCTTCGTATTGACCGTGGATGGAGTTTACCCTAAATGGGTTTAACGATTTTGCAGCGATAATTACATATAAAGATAGCTAACAACTTCATATATTCCAAAACAAAATGGAGTTGCAGAGAAGAAAAATCGAACTCTCATGAACATGGTTCGTAGTCTTCTTGTTGAGAAGCACATTCCAAAAACTGTTTGGAAAGAAGCTGTGAATTGGGCAATTTATGTCCAGAATAGAAGTTCAACACGTGCCGTCAAATATAAGACACCATAATAAAAGCTTATTTTAGCAGAGAATGTTTTCTTCGATATCCTTATGAATATACACTTTTTGTCAAGATGGGCGGTGAAGGTAAAATTCTCATTGTCTGTATCTATGTTGATGATCTCATATTTACTTGTAATGATGAAGTTATGTTTAACAAATTCAAGAGTTCGATGATGCAAGAATTCAACATGACAAATCTTGGATAGATAAAGTATTTTTTTGGGATAGAAGTGATGCAAAGCAGACATTTTAATATGTCTGAAAATAGTACATAAAAGAGATACTATAGAAATTTGAAATAGTTAATTACAATGCAGTTCATAATCCAGTTGTTCCTGGTTCTCAACTTACTAAAAATAATAGTGGAAATAAAGTTGATAGCAGTCAATACAAACATCTAATTGGTAGTCTCATGTATTTTACAGCAACACGACATGATATTATGTTTGTTGTAAACCAACTCACTCGATATATGGACTGTCCTACCGAACTTCATCACAATGTAACAAAAAGAGTATTACAACAATCTAAGGTCGAAGTCCATTAGGCCTTTCGCCTCTTTGACTAGGGTCCATGCGCGTTGATTCATGTTGACCTACCCTCCTAGGCCTGGTCGACTAGGATTCTATCTGGTTGACCGCTTAATACCGTTTTCTTTTTTTTATTGAACATACAAAATAAAAACAAGTTCATTCATGTGTTCATCAATGTTAATTGGGCCAGGGACATTACTGATAGAAAATCTACTTCCGGATATTGTTCGTTTGTATGGGGAAACCTCGTCACATGGAGAAGCAAGAAACAATATGTGGTTGCTCGGAGTTGTGCCGAAGCTGAGTATCGTTCACTTGCATTCGACATTTGTGAAGGAATTTGGATCCACACATCCCATAAGAGTTAGGATTACCCCTTGATAGACCCATTCAAATGATCTGTGACAACAAAGTCGCAATCAGTATTGCAAAGAATCCGGTTCAACACAACATTATCAAACATGTTGAGATTGATCATCATTTTATTTCTAAAAACGTCAATAAAAGGTCTATTTCACCCCTCTATGTTACGTCATGTGATCATGTGGCTGTCATAATGACCCAAGTTCTTCCCAAGTAAATTTCAAGAATTATGTGACAAGTTAGATACTATCAATATCTACTTCCCATCTTGAACTTGAAGATAGTGTTGAACTAACAAGACATTACTATCCATCTTCTCATTGGAATTACCTCACATTTCCCACGCTCAATCTCTTCTCTTTTCGCACACTCAACATTTTATATATTTTCAATGCATTGTTTGTTGTAATTGTTTTATTTCTAGTTTACTCAACTTTATTTGAATATCATATGTTTATCATGTAACAAATAAAATAAATAATATTTTTCACTCTCAAACTCAAGGTTCTATATTATTTTATTATAATTATTGATAATTTTAGTCGTAAAACTTGAGTGTATTTTTTTGAGTAAAAAATTAGAGGCTTTTAATGTGTTTACAAGATTAGTTGAAAATGAGAGTGGATGTACTTTAAAGGTTTTCGCACTGACAAGGGAGGATGAGTTTATCTTTAATGAATTCACAACCTTTTGGGATGAAAATGGAATAAGAAGACGGTTCACAACACCATACATCTCACAACAAAATGAAATTACTCCGGAAGATGAATATTGGAGTGGAAAAAATCTTCAATATAACACTTTAGAGTGTTTGGTTGTATATCTTTTATACATATTCACGACAATACGAGAATTAAGTTGGAGGTAAAGAATGTCAAATGATTTTTATTGGGTGTTAGTGAAGAATCCAAAGCTTATAAGTTGTATGGTCCAGTTTCAAAGAGAGTGATAATTAGTATAAATGTAAAATTTGAAGAAGGGAACTGGATTTGGAATAAAACTCAATATGAAGATGAAATCACTCACCATGATAGTGAAGAAACTGAAATAGTACCAAAAGCTTCCATTACTGACCTAACCGAAGATATTGAAGACGAATCTGCTCCAAAAGAAATTGAGACAGGTGCAAAAAGAGTTATAAAAGAAATTAACTCAAGAAAAAATAAGAAGAACTCATGTTTGGATGAATGATTATGAGAGTGGAGAACTCTTATCAGTTGAAGAAGCTATAACTCACCTAATATTCTTCATCACTAATGGTGATCCAATTACTTCAATGATGTTGTGAAAGAAATAAAGTGGAGGAAAGTATAGATTCTGAAATCCATCGAGAAGAACAATACGTGGGAGTTAACATATTTACTTTTGGAGGGTAATAAAATTGGAGTAAAATGGATTACAAGATTTTGAATGAAAAATGAGAAGTGGACAAATATAAAACTTTGATTCGTGGTAAAATGATATACTCAAAGATATGAGGTTGACTATACTGAAATTCTTGTACTAGTAGCTAAGTTAGAAATATATTGAACAATCACCTAGATATGCTATAAAATAAAAAGAAGACAAAGTCTACAAACTAAAAAAACATTATATGGTCTCAAGCAAACTCAAAAAGCATGGTATAGTCCAATAGAAGCATATTTCGAGAAAAATATTTTGATTGTATGTTTTTATGTAAAAATTCTATGAAAATAGAGTTTGACATGACTAATTTAAAAAAAAATGAGGTACTTCCTTTATATTAAAATTTTACAAAGAAAATATAGAATTGTTTTTAGACAAATAAAGTACACAAGATATAATTGAGAGATTTAAATAAAGGACATAGGATATAATTGAGAGATTTAATAAGACTTTATGAAACATAGTACATAACTCAATTGTACCCCATACTAAACTCACAAAGACAAGTAATGGAGCCATTATATCATCAACTTATAGGATGTCTTATGTTTAACTACTACAATATTATATTATTATGTTTGTAGTAAGTTTTATTAGCAGGTTTATGAATTGTAAAAATAATTCTCACTTAGCTACAACTAAATAATTATAATAATAATAATAAGGCATTTATCTTTTGAAAAGCTGAACTCATCCTTGGTCCCTTTCTCATGTGAAGTGATGTCAGTCATAATAAGATGCAAAATAAATATAAACGCGGATAATTTAAAAAATAATAATAATTAAAATCAATTATGTTTAAAAAAATTATCAATTCAATTTATATAGCTTGAACTAAATATTTATCCAAAATATTTAATTTCATCTAATTTAATCACATATTTCATATAAAATAAAAAATTACTTTCACTTTTATTTTACAGGACAACTTTTAAAAATGATTATAGCTCTTAACAAAATGCTAAGTTTACATTTTGTTACTAATTTGTGAACTGTAACAATTTTATTAAACTTGGTAGAACATGTCCTTATTTTAACCATGAAACATTTCAAAGTTATTCGTGAAAGTTTCGTCTTGAAGAATAATCTCTACACTTGGCCAAACTCGGCATTGTTCACCACCTGATTTATGTCAAAGTTTTATTTGGTTCGACAATTATTTAACTCAATCCCAACCAAAAAAAAGTGAAAAAGGATAAATATTTTATTTGGAAACAATTTTTTTTGCACATTAATAAATCCATTTAGAAACATTAAAGAATTAATTATCTTCAAACATATATCTTCATCAATCAAATTAATCAATTTTTTAAAAATAAATATTTTTTAATTATATTAAATATTATTTAAGTTTTCTCCACAAATAACTCAATTTTTTCTTATCTTCTTATCAATCAATGTTATTTATATAACATAAATGCATTATTTAAACCCGAATTAGAACAAGTCTTTGATTCTAATTCAAACATATATAAATGTATTTTCAAATAGGAAATTCATTGATAGTTTAATTCCAAATATGTTAGATAGTTTTTCGTCGAAAATTTCAACCTTCTATGTTAAATGTCGGCTTCAATTGTCCTTAAATTTATTGTTACACGTCTCCTCGAACACATCGAAAGTGATTATGACTCGGCGTTAAAGCATCCAATAGTGTTTGAAGTTCCGACAAATTAAAATATGAATAATTTATAGACGTCGATTATTCTAGTTTGTCGAAATTGGCTGAAATTTCCAAAGAAATTATGATTAGGGTGTGATATAACTCATGTAAAAAATTCAGGATGAAAAATAAACTAAGTAAATTATGAAGAAATGAAAACGCAGGAAAATCGCGGAATTCTAAAATCAAAGGGCTGAGGCGATTGTGGCGATTGTAGCGATTGTAATGTGATAATTACCTCAAACCCCAAGAAGATGATATATAGACTGCTGACTTTTGAGGAGCAAAACCAGAGAAGAAGCGAAAAATTCCTCTTTGGCCTGTGGGGACTGGGGAGCATAGAGAGAGAAATCGAAATTGTACATCTATCAGGACCCTAATAGGCCTCTCTCTCTTTCTCTCTCTCTTTACAATCCAAGAGTTTCAATCCGGAATTCTAGGGTTTCTTTCTATCAGATTTGAAAAATGGTAAGTGTTTTCAGTTTTCAAGCTTTAATCCTTTAACTGCTGTCCTATTAAGCTAAACTTTAACACTTTATGCTTTGAACCCAGTTACTAGATCTAATTCCTCTTTTAACATGTACGATGAATGATTTCTCTGTACCTTTATTTGTCATATGTTTGTTTGTTTGTACGACCTGTGATTGGAAACTTAGAACTATTATATTATGTTTATGTTTATGTTTCTAATGACAGAACAAGCTTGGCAGAGGTCACCGAGATAAGGTTCAGCAATTCATGACAATAACTGGAGCTAGGTATGTTTTTTTTTATATTTTAGTTTGGGTTGTCTACTCCTGAGTCATTTGTGTGTATATTTCTGGAAGTTATTGTTTATGCAGTGAAAAGATGGCTCTTCAGGCCTTGAAGGCAAGTGATTGGCATCTTGAAGGTGCTTTTGATGTATTTTACAGTCACCCACAGGTTAGATCGTATGCAGATTCTAGACATGTGGAAGAACTATACAACAGATACAAAGGCAAGTTTATGTTTCATGCCTTTTACCCGTTTGCTCGAAAATGTTCAAATTATAGAGTGTTTACATTGTGGATGGATGCCACATTGAGACTGTTTCAGCAATAAAAAGTTGATGCTTTTGACTTGTTTAATGATTGAAGCTAGTGGTTTATGCTAACTTGTAGAATTATTTGTATTTATTGTTTCCTTAGTTCATTTGCATGCATGTAATTTTACCTTTATTGTTTCCTTAACTTGTGAGAGAAAGACATTAAATGTTCACTTGTAAGAGAGGTTGTCTTAGTGTGCAATGAAAACAAAAATCAAGGGGGGAAAACCTTGTCCTATTTCTGCAGGTCTTAGAAATTATTGTCTTGGCTGGCTGATTTTAAATCTATCAACAAGAGTGTATATATATGATTTTACCAATTTAAAAACTTTGGTCGATACTTGTTATATCCACTCCCTTTGGTTCTATCTGTCTTTCTTTCCTGTTATGAAAAATTCCAGGATCTAAACGATGTCGTGTGTAACACATGATGATAACCTTTGACAGATAGGTCTGTTTAACTACAGTTTTTTGCAGTATCTGTGGAGGACTACTTTGACAAATATCATGGCTATGGTCCTTCAAGTTAATGAGTTATAGATCTTGAAAATAAAAAATGTTTTTATGTCCCTCTTGCAATTATATACAACTTTTCCCTTTTATAAAGATATTTGAAAACCTTATTGATACAAATAGAAAAATAGATTTCTTAAGGCTTCTTAAGGGCCATAATGATGTAAAACCTAGACATCTCCATGGTTTATATTGCTTTGAATTTTGCTTGGAGGAGTATTCCAGTTGACGATGTCATCCATTTGTGTTACACTGCATGAATCAATGATCATAGAAGGTGGGTTTCAATCTTCAATTTATGCCCCAAATATGGACTCACAAAAGTTATTTGATCAATTCAAAATTTAACTGTTAAATATTGTGATATTTTAACTTATTTGTTGATTCATTACTTGGAGGTTATAGGAAATGTAAATTGTGATTAGATTAAGTCTAACCACACAAATCGCATGGTTTTCAGACCCTTATGTTGATATGATTATGGTTGATGGCATCACTCTTCTCTGCACTGATCTTCAGGTATCTAAGTTTATCATTCATAGTTTATATATATAAGAAAAGATTTGTCAAACTTTTTTGAAACTGGATGTGCATCCTTATCCAAGAACTATATTATTTTAAGCATTACTCCTAACCTTGTTGCTTTTCCCAAGATCCCCGCCTCATCTTTTAGGTAACATTTAGAATGGTTTTCACATGCTAGTCAAATAATGTATGCATCTTCTTTTCCATTTGCAGGTGGATCCGCAGGACATTGTTATGGTATGTGAAAATATTTATTCACTTCAGTTTCTTCATTTGATAGAGATATAATTTATCTCTCTGTTATTTGAGAAATGTATTACTCCATTATATAGATTACACAATTTTATTGTTCTATACCAATTCTGTGGACTTTCTGAAAGAGGAAGTCTTACAATTCTGGCTTGTTCCTTTGTGATGTATTAAAAAACAATTCTTTCACTGGATTGTGCGGGTGTGCCTTGTTTGATGAAGGGTTAATCCAAATAACCTCTTATTCCATCATTAATCAATTCATTACCTTAAATACCCTTACTTAATTTTTTTTTATTACATTTTAAAATAATAAATGCAAAGGATATCTAGTCATGTAACCAAATAATCCATTTTTCCATCAAACAAGTATTTTTTCAAATAACATAGTTTATTTCCAAATAACCTCACATCAAACAAGCTCTTGTTGTTTCACGTTGTGCATTGTATATTTTCCTTTTAACTCTTTCAAGTTATCAGTTAAATTTTAACTTGTTATTTGTCATTGTAGCTTGTTGTTTCTTGGCATATGAAGGCGGCAACCATGTGTGAATTTTCCAAACAAGAGTTTATGAGTGGTTTACAATCCCTTGGGTAATTATTGTTAAGCTACCTATAATTTGTACAGATTCTTGTCAAATCTGGCAAGAACTAGTTTTATGCTCATCTGATAACATCTTACTAATGGAATTTTATTTCTAACTGACAGGATAGATAATATTGACAAGTTCCGAGACAGGCTACAGTACATGCGTTCTGAACTGAAAGATGAGCGTATGTACACTTGATATTGCACTTTTATTTTTGGTTATAATAAGACATTCTGTCTTTCTCTCATCTCTACTCATGCCACCCTTTGAAAAAATTGTTTACTAATGGCATCTATCATTCCAGTTAAATCTCGATATCATTATGGATTATATTGTCGTACTAAACCATATTTTTTTCACTTTTATCCAGAAAAGTTCCGTGAGATCTATAACTTTGCCTTTGGCTGGGCAAAAGAGAAGGTATGGGAATCAGCAACATCATTTTGCATTTGTTTAGGAGACTTCATGATTCACATTTCTTCTTCATAATTTCTTAAGTTTGTCATGGAAGTTTTGAATGAATTTATCTGTGTGATACCAAGAAAAGAGGGCATGCCAAATGAATCTCACTCTTTTGAAAATAATAATACATGGCTGTCAGTTTGTGTATTTTTATTTTTATTTATATTCTTGAAAAAAAACAGTCTTTTATTAAAAGAAATCAGCTAAACAGCACTTATTATAGTCATCCCAACATTTCTAATATATTTGATCAAAACAAATCATAGCAAATTCTCTAAACAATTCAAACAATTTTTATCATTCAAACTTTCATCCTACATATTGTGCAGTCTCCAATTCAACTCAATATTACTGCCTTCTTTTCTCTAAGTGTCAGCTACTGAAAAATATCCATGACTTGCAGGGTCAGAAATCTCTAGCTTTGGATACTGCAATTGGGATGTGGCAGTTACTCTTTGCAGAAAAGCAATGGCCTTTGGTTGACCATTGGTGCGACTTCTTACAGGTCATGCCCTAACAACTATTTTGCTTCTGCTTGAGCAAAATTATATTTCCACTTAATCTTGTCTATATAATAGTTGAACTTGTTGATCTTCATTCTTACTCATCCAAATGTTGATCCTTCCTTTGGGTCCTTATGCGAATAGCTTATTTAAGCTGCTAAAAGAACAAGGAAAATATAGTTAAAGGACTCCTTCGACTTTGGAAATTGGATTCACGTATGTTTGGAAAAGAAGGGTTTTTGCTTATACATAAGAGTAGGTTCTTTAGCCCATAACATAGCTTTATTCACTTAGTTCTTCACCCAAGATTCTGTCAACTGAAGCTCTGAAGGACCTTAGAATATGACACCATGTCTTGGAATTTCACCCAAGTTAAAATTGAAAGTGATTCTTTTTCTTCAGTTTGCTATAGATTTTTCTTATCATAATCAGATTATCTTTTAGATCAGATCAAATTATAGTTTGTTTTTTATTGTGTCATATACAAATTATTTTTTAGATCATGATCCAAGTGTAGGATCATAGATCATTGTCATATAACTCATTGTGATTTTTGGCAAACATAACAAAACATAGATTTTTCCGGATTCATTTATTTATTATATAACAAAAGAGCCCATTATGCATGAATGCAATAAGCCAAATAATATTAGTAGTTAAATGATATTCAAGATTATGCAGTTTGTATCTCCATTTGTAAGATTTCATTTGACCACTATGTTTCCCCTTTGATAACTTTTATAATCTTCTTACATGCATTGCATAATAATTATGAACTTTCTACAATTTCAGGCCAGGCATAACAAGGCAATATCGAGAGACACTTGGTCTCAACTACTAGAATTTGCAAGGGTAAGATGCCAAATCAATTTTACTAATTCCTGTATCTAATTAATTTGCTCATTTTCTTTCTTCAAACCACATTTGATATTCTTTTGTATGATTTACCTGATTTCTGTGTAATCGGTTACTGTTAAATACAGACGGTAGACCCAGCATTGACCAATTATGACGCAGAAGGAGCTTGGCCTTACCTAATTGATGAATTCGTGGAGTATTTGCATGAAAATGGCGTCACTGGAAAAGGGGCGGAGTAAGAGGAGAAGGACCAGGCATAAAGGCTCATGCTTATTGGAACTCGGCAGTATGTTTTGTGTGTTTTTATCATTTAATTTGTCAATTAACCAAATTCTATGTGTTTTAAATGCTCGAGTCTTTTTCTTTCACAGATGGCTGTGGATCGAGGAACTCGGCTTCATCTATATATCCATAATGTCAAAGTTTGTGAATCGATTGGCAGTTTCATTGTTATCTGGTCAGTGTCTTAATGTTACTAAGGATGATTGATAATTAAAACTTTGTTGAGTAATTTGTTTTCATTTATGTTATTGATTCAGCTATGTTTTTCTGTAATTTGTGGTGGTTGAAAGTTATATGTACTAAATTCAAGTATTTAAGTAGTCTTTTATTAGTTGGGTTTGAATAAAGATTAATTTGCAAGGTTTTAGTTATTCACATTTATATAATTATAAAATTAATACTTTTTGATTTGTTAATTTTTATCCTCTCAAAGAAAATTATTTGAATTTACATTCATCAAGGTTTTGTTCAAATATTTTATTACTACTATAATTTGTTTTAAAATATGTCATCTTCATTAATACTAATTTTATTTACACATTTTATTATTAAAAAATATGTTAACCCTAAAACATTGTTTTTTAGTCTTTAAGATATTTTTTATATGGCAGAAATGTCAAATTGGTCCCTCTTTATTAGGGATTCGTACAAGTACTTTAGATTTTAAATACCTTAAACTTCGTACAAGTCCGTTAGCTATTAATTTATTATATATATATATATATATATATGTTATATTTATAAATAAATAATTAAAAGATTCTCAATTTACCTACATTCAACTTATATTATATTATTTAAAAATGTTATAGGGTTTATTCATAATAAAAAAAAGTTTTAAATTTTCTTTTACATATTTGAATTATTCCTAAACATTTATTTTTTGTGCAAATACTAAAAAATGAACCCTCCAATTATTTTTTAAAGTAATTAAATATATCCATCAACCTTTACTATAAATTGGTATAAATCTCCACTACCTCTATGAATCTTCAAAACTTTTAGATGAAACTAGTTATTCTTAAAATTAATGTTATAAATTAGTTCCAAACATAATCAACAACTTAAATTGAGTTTTATTTAGTTAATTAGTAAGTAACTCAGTCACAATAATCATTTATAAGATATAAAAAAGTCATTGAGAACACCTCAAATGAAAAGAAAATTGAACAATTTATATTCTCGGCCCCTTCTCCACCCAAGATGGCATATGAAGAATGACAATTTTTTATGTGGTTAGAACATCCGTATTTTCATGTCGAACCGTCTTGTTCTCGGCCGTTTGAAGTTAGTGTTCAATTCATTTAAAAAAATAAATAATATTTTTTTTAAAGATATATAAAACCTATTAGAAAAAGAAAAAAAATGGAATGGATCCAGTTGTTTAGACAATATTGATAAACGGTTAGAAAGCCCAATATAGGCCCAAAGTGTGAGTTTCTTCTTCTAGCATATTCCTCTCCTTATAATTATATCTTCTCATTTCTTCTTCATCTTCATCGACAGTTCTTGGTTTGATCGCATCTCACAGTCAACTACAAAACTTTGATCTCTCACTTTCTCTCTCATCTCTCTAATTTCTTCCTGTGTTTATCATCGTATGTCCAACTCCTAATTAATCAATACTCTTTTTTCTTGCTTATTTCTTATATATGCATCTTCATTTATGCTCTATATCTTCAACCTATGCGATTTCTCTTCCGATCTATTACCTATTTTATCTTATTCGTAGATGGGTTTGAGAAATCTGTCCGATTTGTGTTGATTGTTTGTTTTTTTGTTTGTTTGTTTACGGATCGATTTCGAATTTTACAGAATGGCCACGAAGAAGAGTGTAGGTTCTCTTAAGGAGGCTGAATTGAAGGGAAAGAGAGTCTTTGTCAGGGTTGATCTCAACGTTCCTCTTGATGACAACTTCAACATCACCGATGATACTAGAATCCGAGCTGCTGTCCCTACTATCAAATACTTGACTGGTTATGGAGCCATTGTTATTCTCGCTTCACATCTGGTATCAAAATTTCTAAACTTTCGATCTTGTTTTCTGCAGATCTGTGCTGCATGCGTTTATTTATTCATGGTGATGACTTGTGTGTACAGCTTTAGCTAGTGTGTTTTTCATTTAGTGTGGTTAAGTGAGGTTCTTGGGGATAATATCATGATCTGTGTTCTATTGCTTCTGTTTTGTCTTAGTGTTATGATATTCTTTTTCCTGTTGTGGTGATTTGTTTGTTTATAGCCTGAAAGTTTTGTGGGTTTTTCAATTCAATTTAGAAAATCCCTTATTTATGCATCTCTTGCTGAAAATTTGTTACATTCTGAAGTTATTTACAACAATTTTTGGACTTTGGATTTGCAGGGCCGTCCAAAGGGTGTCACTCCAAAGTACAGCTTGAAACCTCTTGTGCCAAGGCTATCTGAGCTCCTTGGAATTGAGGTCTGTTGCTGTTGATATTCATGCATTTCTGATATGATGTTTTTTTGGTCTGAAGCTTATTTATTTGCAAACTACAGGTTAAGATAGCAGATGACTGTGTTGGTGCAGAAGTTGAAAAGTTGGTTGCTGCAACTCCAGAAGGAGGGGTTTTGCTTTTGGAGAATGTTAGATTCTATAAAGAGGAAGAGAAGAATGACCCAGAATTTGCCAAAAAGCTGGCTGCTTTGGCAGATCTGTACGTGAATGATGCATTCGGCACTGCTCATCGAGCTCATGCTTCTACTGAGGGAGTGGCTAAGTTCTTGAAGCCAGCTGTTGCAGGGTTCCTTATGCAAAAGGTCTTTTTTTGCCTTCTCAAGTGATTTTGTGTTTATGTTGGTGTAATGTAATAATAACTTTTGTAATGTATCATCAGGAGCTTGATTACCTTGTTGGAGCTGTTTCGAATCCAAAGAAGCCATTTGCTGCAATTGTTGGTGGGTCTAAGGTGTCAAGCAAGATTGGAGTGATAGAATCATTGCTGGAGAAGGTTGACATCCTATTTCTAGGCGGTGGCATGATTTTCACATTTTACAAAGCACAAGGTTACGCCGTTGGATCATCACTGGTGGAAGATGATAAGCTTGATCTTGCAACCACTCTTATCGAGAAGGCCAAGGCCAAGGGTGTGTCTCTCCTCCTCCCTACCGATGTAGTCGTAGCAAACAAATTTGCTCCAGATGCTGATAGCAAGGTAAGTTTCTACTTTAAATCAGATAATAAAAAATAATAACAATGTAGTCTGTTCTGTTGTTGATTTAAACGTTTGTAATTCACCATCTTTTCTTTGTGCAGCTTGTCCCAGCATCTGATATCCCTGATGGTTGGATGGGTTTGGATATCGGACCTGATTCGATCAAGTCCTTTGGTGAAGCCCTGGACACTACCCAAACCATAATCTGGAACGGACCAATGGGTGTGTTTGAATTTGAAAAGTTTGCAGCAGGAACTGAGGTACTTGCAAAGAATGATATATATAATTTGATTTGTACTTGCATACATAAATACAATGCTGAAAATGATATAATTTGATAATGTTTGCAGGCAATAGCGAAGAAATTGGCTGAACTAAGCGGTAAGGGAGTGACGACCATCATTGGAGGAGGTGATTCAGTTGCAGCTGTGGAGAAAGCTGGACTTGCTGACAAGATGAGCCATATTTCAACCGGAGGTGGTGCGAGTTTGGAGCTTCTCGAGGGAAAACCACTCCCTGGAGTGCTCGCTTTGGACGAAGCCTAAACAAACTCTATCTATCAATCTATCTATTGTTTAGACCATCTTCCCTGAGTAGAGGCGAAGTTTCGAAATAAATGAGACTGAACACAGACCATTGCAAGGATCTTGCAATTTTGATTAAGAGAGTTTTGTTTTTAAAAAGTTTGTATTGTTGTATGATGTGATTTTAGGGGGTGGTGGCTGTATTTGGAAGATTTTATTTCATCCTCTATGGCCAAACTAAAAGGACGAGACACTTAAACCCCTTATTTTATATAATTCATACAATCATCTTTTGCATTTTATCTGTTTTTAATGAATTATAATAAGGTTCTATTTCAATTGAACATTTGATTAAAATGTTGTACATTATATTGGTATGAATAATCAATTAAGCCCTAGAATTAGAAACATATAATTTTGATGTAGACAATATAAATAAATAGAGTTTTGAAATTAGTCTAACAATACTTATTAGTCATGAAGGCTTGATGCTCCCATTTAAAACTTAATAAAATAATAAAATAGAGATCATAAATACTTTATAATATGAATCATGATAACAAAGTGAGAAAAAAAAATGGAAATAATATAAATAAATAGAGTCATGAAGGCTTGATGATCCCATTTAAAACTTAAAAAAAACAAAAAAAAAACTATTGCACATTTAAAACTTAATAAAATAGAGATCATAAATATTTTGTAATATAAATCATGATAACAAAGTGAGGAAAAAAAATATAAAACGATCGCGATGGGACTCGAACCCACAATCTCCCGCTCCGGAGGCGAGCGCCTTATCCATTAGGCCACGCGATCTGTTTGCTTCATTATTACACGATATAAATCATCAATAGATAATAAATAATTCTTCTTCTGCTGTGAACCAAAATCAAACTGGGTTGTCATAGCCCCATTCTTTCTTTGAGTTTTCAGGAGGGCTCTGTTTTTATGTAAAATAAACTATATCCCATTTAAAAATACTTTTATTAATCATTTAACTCAAACAAATTGTTTTTTTTTACTAATTTTTAAAATCTTAATGGATTTCTAGAATGGAGTTAAATCAATCATATGTAAAACAAAGCAAGTTCTAGGTAATCCAACGACAGATTCTCAAGCCAATCAAACTTTTAATCCCACCATTTATTATGGACACAGGAAACTGAAGGTGAAGAAGTAAAAAAGAAACCGAAATAATGGATTAAGTAACTGTATAATCTTTATTCGGAAGATCCATCAAAAAAGTTGCGGTTCTTGGTCAAGTAGACGACGATGTATGGACAGGAGTGTCCTGGTCACCTCCCCATTCTGTCCATGACCCATCATACACAGCCACGTCTGAATTTCCCAACCGATGTAGTCCCTGTTTTACGTAAAAAAAATGGCGTTTTAGGTCCAAAAAATTCATTTAAAGATATGAATAATCAAGATAGGTAGAGAGGCTTATGCTGCTAACCAGGGCCAGGACACAAGCAGTGACACCCGTACCACATGAAGTAACAACTGCCTTCTCAACATTGATCCCTGTACAAATAAGATGATTTGATAGGAAATCGAATCTCAGACTTGCATGAATTACAGAAGAATGTATGTTTTACCTTCTTGTTCAAATCGTTTCTTAAGCTCATCTGGACCAAGGAGTGTCTGTGAGGCATCTAACACCTGCAAGAAACAAAGGCACAGTTGGTTGTTGCTTGGTTCATCTAAATTCTCCAAAATATATTCAAGCCCATTGCTTTAATCTCGTTATTACTTGGGGAAAAGGAATACACTTGCTGCCAGGCACATGCCCACTTCTTATTCCCTTTCGGGGTTCTGGCGCTGCTCCATCAAATCTGTAACACCAAACAATAATCCAACAATGTTCCACAAATGTAAGTAAAACTGATATTTCAACAAACAGAAACAGACCACAAAACATCGGTGAAGAGTATTATAAATGAATAAGGTTACCTAGCCTTTGACCGAGCATCAATTTGTTGATGTGTTTTATCCTCAATATTACTCTTAACCTGGAATGAACACAAAGATAAAAACAAAATGAATCATTGATCGAATCAAAATTAAGTAATTACCAATTTTCAGACTAAAGCAGCAACTAAAAGAAGTTAAACAGAGAACATTGCACTCATATTCAAATTAGATTTCACTAACAGTCCAAACACACATCAAAATTTCAACATCGGTCTATCCAGGCTAACATTTAGAGAAAATTGTTGGAAGAGATGTAGTTTTTCTTGTTACCTGTTCAAGTGTCCAAACTAGATGTGGCTGAAATTCGGTCTTAAAAGTAAATGGTCCAGCCTGCAATCGCACAAAATAGAATCCAACGCTTAATGAACCATTTTGAAGCAATAAAGGAAATTAAAAAAAAAAAACATGGCAAGCATTTGATCTCAACACTAGTAAGAACTTACTGATTGTCCCTGATAAACTTTTTCTATTGCATCACTTGCAGCACTAGCTTTCAATATTGCATCATCAGCTGCACTAGATTCAACATCATATCCTGCTGAACGCCATTTTGGAAGACCTCCATCCAATACCCAGACTTTGTTATGCCCAAAAACTCTGAACATCCTAATCATTTAATCGTAAAGGAAAATGATTATACAACTACACTACAGTTAAGCCCAAAGACTCTGAATATCAAAATACATTCTTTAGCAAAAAAAATAGAAAAACTGAATATATTTGCAGTCAAGATAAAATTTCAAACCAAATAATCAACTCACCACCAAACTCGAGCTGCACTAAATAATCCCTTCCCATCATAGACAACAACCCCATCTTTGTTCTCAATACCCAAAGCAGAGACAGCTGCTGCAAAAGCTTCTTCAGATGGTAACATATGTGGCAACTGATACATGGAGATCAATCAATTAATCGATCAAAAATATGTAAAGTAGCAACTATGTTAGAACTAAAGAAGGGTATCTTACATTGGATTTTTGATCAGATATCCCATCTACATCAAAGAAGAGAGCACCAGGAATATGGGCAACCTGTTGAAAATGGCTCAGATTATACAGAATATTACATAAACAGATTCTAAAAGGTTAATAATACCTGATACTCTTGAATTGGATTTCTTTGTTCATCTGGCATGTACCAGGATGCATCCAACACCTGAAAAAATATCAATTAAACTACCTTCAAATGTTTCTCTACAGTAGAACATATGTACAATAAAAGAGAAGCTAAGTGAAGGCAAACTAGAATACCTTGATATCAGGCTCTCTAAGATTAGAATGCAACCAATCGACTGATACCACGGGTTCACTTGTTGAGATAGAAGCTTTGCCACCAAGAGATTGTGTAGCCATTTGTGAATAAATAACAGTAGAAGGTCTGTGTATTGAACGTGATGAGATAGACTGGTAATGATGAGTCTGTCCCTTCTGTAGGAAAACCCAACAATCAATTTAGTAAAAAAAAAGATGATTAGATCAAACACCCAATGGTGATTCAATAATAATAATAATCGGCAGCCCTAATCCAGTGATCAATAGGACAAAACAGATAAAAGCTTGTGTCTTTTGGATGATGATGGTGACAAGTGCAGAGAGAGGAAGGGGGGTACTTACAGAGAAGAAAGATGTAATGATCTGGAACTTGGAGGGGCAGAAAGAGAGTGGAGTAGAAGACTGAATTAACAAGCGTCGAGTAAACTGAATTCGCGAGAAGACAGAAGCCATGGTTAGAGATTCATAAGCAGAAGAAGCAAGGAAAGAGATAGAATAGGCAGCAGCTGGAAGAAGGAGAGGAGAGAGAAACCGTGGATTCGGTAGGCAAAAGGGAATCCCTCTGTAATCAGTATGCTCAAATCGTAACAGCTGTTGAAGATGATGAAAAATTGTTCATTTTTATATACACAAAAATTATTTCTATAAAATATATATGTATAATAATAGTTATCAAATTAGTAATTTTAATGTTTTTTTAGATAATTCAATGTTATTTTATATAAAATAATAGTTTATACTAGAAATAAATTTAAATTATAACATTTCTTTTAAAAAACACTCACACCTAAAATTGTTAAACTCATTCATATACTTTCTGAGATCTCTAATTAAGGAAGAGGGCTAAAATGACATATATTTTTTTTTTTCACATTTAATCAATTTATCTGGAGAATTTGTTTAAATAAATGATCCACCATGGAAGAGGAGATGCGATAGACTCTTCTAGTAGATGCTCTACTCATGTTTCGATTTACATGAAAATCGATGACAAATTTTCTTTAATCGGCTCTTCTGATTTCAAGATTAACTATATTTATCACGCGTCTCGCCCAAGGATCCTATCCCGATTTCCTTGAAAGAAGTGTGGAAAACAAAATTTTCATAAAAAATCTTGTTATTTGGCTAAGAAATTATCAATATAAAGAGTATTGACTCTTACATCTAAGATATTTAAAAAGAAGAAATTTCATCTTGTTAACATGTAATATTTGTTTGATAAGTGACGAATTATTAATTATATTATTTTTCGTATGGAGTCTTTCATATAACCTCTTTTATTTTTAATATGATAATAATGAATGTCAGTAATTTTTTTTTTTCAATTGAATTAACTAGTATTTTTTTTTTTTTGTTGTCAATTGAATTAACTAGAGTTCTAGGAGGAATATTATGGACGATCGTAACTCAAGGAAAAAAAAGAAAAGATTTTTTTTAAGGAAAAAGTATAGTTAAGATTATCTCAAAGTATTAATGTTATACGTGATCGGTTCAATCCAAAAAAAATTGATCATTTATAGGAACGAAAAACTTTTCGATCTTATTGACATTTAAAATTATTACTTTATAATTTTTTTTTTATTTTGCTTTTAATGTGGTGCCAATTAGAGATTATTAGAAAACTTAACAATCAATTTAATTAATTTTTATATTTTATTTTAAATTAATTATAAGTAAAATGTTAGAATCCTTATATTGATTAACAAGATTTTTTATATATTTTCTAGCCTATATATTAAGCCTTTGTAATTTAAGTCTAATTATCAAAATAATAATAAATATCATTCCCTTTCAAAGTCTTTTTTCAAAATATTCTAACATTTGGTATTAGAGCCTTCAGGTTGTACCAATCCACAAAACATTCTACTAATCTATCAAATTCTCCAAGTTTCTTTCAATCCACTTAAGCCTTCAACCAATTTATCTAAATTTATGCCCTCAACAAATATCAACCATCCCATTCCAGAGGTTAATGACGAAAACTATGATTCTGGTACATAAAAATAAAGACTATCTTTCGATCTCTAATCATTAGGAGATTGTGGAGAATGGAGTGAATGAGCTAGAGAAAGAAAATGACCTCAATAAAGTCGACCTGAAGGAACTAAAACAGTCCCGACAAGCCGACGCAAACGTTTTTTCAATCCTTCAAAGAGCAGTCACTAAAATAATTTTCTTAGAATCATGTGTGTCGATATAGCCAAAGAGGCCTAGGAGATCTTGCATAGTGAATTTCAAGTAGATGTGAAAGTTAGAGCAATTAAACTACCATCACTACTTAAGAAATTCGAAAATACCAAAATGAAGAAGACAAAGACCTTAATGGAGTTCTCGACCAAAATCTTTGATTTGGTAATCAAATGAGATCTCATGATGAAGATGTCACTAACTAAAGAATGGTGCAGAAGATTCTCATATGCCTTCCCGAGAAATACGATCTCATTGTAGCCGTCATTGAAAAATAAAGGATCTGCCAACACTCACCGTCCAAGAAGTGATGTTGTTCTTGAAATCATTTGAGCAATGATTGTCTAGACACTCTGGAAGGTCAGTAGAGCATATTTCAATCAAATCTCAATACTAGCAACAACGAACGAGAGGATAACTCGAGTTTTAACTAGTCAAAAGGGGGAAGATAATCAAAAGGATGAGGTGGCCGCAGCTCGAAAGACAAGGGAAAAGCCAACACATCAAATTGCAATAACTGCAATAAGCTAAACCACTCTGAGGACTGTTGATACAAAGGTCAATCTAGATGCAACAAATGTCATCGATTTGATTACCTCACCAAAGATTGCCGAAGTGGAAACATTCATCAGACAAGTTAGGCTGAGGCAAATCAAATAGCCCCGGAGATACACGAAACATTCTATGTGTGTCACATAGCTAGTGACAAAGTGAGAGGAGAATGGTTACTAGACAACGGATACAGCAACCACATGACGCCGACCCCATAAATCTTCTTTGAGCTCGACAAAAGTGTCAATTCCCCTATTCAGTTCAGGAATGGAGAGCAAACGAAATCAAAAGGGCTTGGAAAAATCTCCAACAAGACGAAGAAAAGACCGAGTCATATTAACAATGTACTATGGGTGTGAAGCTTGAGCCAAAATTTACTCAGCTTCGAACAATTGATGGAAAATGGGTATAAGCTCTGATTCGATAACAATGAGTGTATTATCTTTGATAGACAAGATAAGTCAAAGGTGTTCACCAAGATCAAAATGATTAATCGAAGTTCGCTCTCAACATCAACTATGCCAATTTAAAAGCTCACCTAGTTTCTACCTCGAATTATTAAACCTCAATGTTATGGCATCAACGATTTGGCCATTTCAACTTCCAAAGGCTCAAGGAGTTGTCTAACAAGAGTATGGTGCAATGACTTCCTCGTATAGAAGAAAAACAACACGTATGTGAAGGATGTGCGTTCAGAAAGCAACATCGACTTCCTTTTTCAAAAGAAGTATCATGGAGAGCTAAAGAAAAATTGGAACTTGTCCGCACCGCATTTGTGGACCAATGGACTCCCTTTCTCATGAACAAAGTAGGTCTTTTGTTCTATTCATCGATGACCACACTCATATTTTTGGTGTCAATTTAATGAGACAAAAGTCTGAAGTATTTACGATATTCAAAAAGTTCAAGAGTCTCATTGAAAAACAAAGTGAATGCTTCATCAAAATCCTACGAAGTGATTGAGGCAAGGAATACATTTATAAGGAATTTCACAAATTTTGTGAAGACGAAGGAGTAGAACAACAACTAACAGTAAGGTACACTTCACAACAAAATGGTGTTACTAAGAGAAAAATTAGACGATCGTTGAAATGGAAAAATCAATGATTCGCGAGAAAGATTTATCCAAAACTTTCTAGGATGAAACAGTTTACTGTCGTTTACATATCCAATCGATGTCCAACCACATCCATACCAAACAAGACTCTGTTTGAAGTATGAAGTGGTAGAAAATCATCGGTAAAATTCTGAAGGTATTCAAAAGTATGTGTTATTCTCAAATTCCAAAAGTGAAACGAAGTAAATTTGACGAATCGAGCGAAAAATATATTTTTGTTGGCTACAATACCATTAGAAAAGGCTATAGAGTGTTTAGCCTAAAAGAAGGTCAAATTATTATCAACCGAGATGTTCAAGTTGATGAAAATTTTTTGTGGAATTGGGAAGAAAACACAGTTCATAAAAATTACATTTAATTAGCACGGATAATGATGAACATATTTCATCAGTGCCAAGTATACCAGATCCGAGTTTAAATCAACTCAATAAAGAAAGTTGTAACTCAACTGATCCGACTTCATCCCCTATTTCAACCCCAAAGAGGTACAAATCAATAGACAATATATATCCTACATGCAATCATTCTTCAATTGAACCCGGAAACTTTGAAGAAGCAATGGAGGATGAAATCAATGTGATCACGAGAATCAGAAATAGAAGTTTGTTGACAAGCCAACCGACAAAAAAGTCATAGGTGTCAAATGGATCTATTAAGTCAAACATAATACAGATGGATTCAACCAAATAAATAAATCAAGACTCTTGGGAAATGTTATTCTCAATAGCCATGAATTTATTACGGGGAGACATTTGCCCCAATAGCTCGGCAAGACACAACTCGAGCTATAATTGCATTCGCTGTCAGCAAATGATGCATGGAAGTTTTATCAGCTCGATGTCAAGTCAGTATTTCTCAATGGAGAACTAAAAGAAGAAGTGTATGTAAATCAACCTCAAAACTTCAATCTTACTAGAAAAAAAAAGATAAGGTCTACAAGCTCAAAAAAGCGCTATATAAACTAAAACAAGTTTCTCGTGTTTGGTATAGTGAGATCGACAACTACTTCAACCGAACATGATTCAAGAGGAGTAAGAGTGAAGCAACCTTGTATGTCAACAGACAATGTATTGATATTATTCTAGTCACTATGTATGTTGATGATCTGATTTTCACTGGAAAGAACAAGAAGATGATCGAAGAGTTCAAAGATGACATGACTCAAAAGTATGAAATGAGTGATATGGGTCTACTTCGACATTTCTTGGGCATGGAGATCTACCAAGAAGAAGATACCATCTTTATCTGTAAAAATATGTATGCAAAAAAGTTTTTAAAAATATTCAACATGTTCGGATGTAATCCCGTCTCTACACCATTAATTATGGGGCAGAAATTGAAGAAAGAAGATGGAGGAGAAGTAGTAGATGTCACTCATTATCGTAGCCTCATCAGTAATCTACTATATCTTACAGCAATCCGACCTGATCTCATGTATGCTGCAAGCCTACTCTCAAAATTTATGCAGAACCCGAGTCATTTCCACCTCGGTGCAACAAAACGTGTCTTACGCTATGTCCAAGGAATAACCAACAACAATATGAACTTTCAGAAAAATCATGCACTTAACCTTGTCAGTTATTGTGATAGTGATATTGGTGGATCCTTAGACGACATGAAAAGCACATCAGAATGTTGTTTTTCTTTTGGTTAAGCAATGTTCTCATGATGTCCAAGAAACAACAAACTATTGCACAATCATTCGATGAAGCCGAGTATGTCTCACCATCACTATCCACTTCATAAGCAATATGGCTTCGAATAATTTTAGTTGATGTCGGTCATTATTAGAATGAAGGAGTCATGATGTAATGTGACAAGTCTGCAATTGTTATGGCTAAGAACCCAATTTACTACAGCTGAACTCGACATATAGTTTTTCCCTTTTATGGGTTTTTTTTTAATGAAATGACGTTTAAGTCATTTTCTCAACAAAAAAACTCGACATATATCACTCAAAAATTATTTTATCCGACAAGCGATAGAAGAAAAAGAAATTCAACTTAAGTCATGTCGATCTGAAGAACATGTATATAACATTCTTACAAAAGCACTTCCAAAAGAGATGTTCCAACAACTTCGAGCTAAGCTTAGAATCCGACAACATGTTAAAGGGGAGTGTTAAAATCCACCATATTTATTAGATATTATTAGAAAATTTAACAATCAATTTCATTAGTTTCTTATCTTTATTTTAAATCAATTCTGATTGAAACGTTAAAATCCTCGTATTGATTAGCAAGATTTTTCAAATATTTTCTAGCATTTTGTAATTTAAATCTAATCATCAAAATAATAATAAAATATCCTTCTCTCTCAAATCTAATAACTTTTAAAGGTAAATTTATAGTTAGGATCATCTCAAAGTATTAATATTACACGCTATCGTTTCCATCAAAAAAAAAATTAAACATTTACTGGGACGAAAACTTTTCGATATTATTTACATTTAGAATTCTTCCATAATATTTTTTTTAATTTTTGTTTTGCTTTTTTTTTTTTTAATTTTGTGCTATTTTTAATAAAAAGTTGATGTTTTTTTTAAGAAAAATAGATATATTTACATAACAAATTTCAAATAAACTCTCAGTTTAGATATAGTATTTTAGTGCTTAAGAAAAATAAAATAAATTATGTTCTCTCTTACAAAGATAATAATAAAATTTCTAAAACACTATAATAAATAAATAAAACATGCATCTTAAAATTAAAATTTGAATATATCCCCATTTCACTATCACAATAATAAAATTAATTAAATATATATTTAATATTAATCATATCATTAAACTATAATGGATTCAGATCAGGACTAAACACTGTTAAAAAATTGTCAATAATAAGCGAGACTAAATTCAATTGAGCTAACAGAGAATTAAAATAACTAGTAATTTGATAACAAAATCCGTACAAATTACAATTGTTTAATTAACCTATATATTCAATATCATCCAAGATAAATATAGTTACAACATAAAATAAGAGGTCAAAATTGACGAGCAAATCCACCTAGTTCATTAATATTTCTTCGATTTCTTAAAAGATTTTCCGGTGTTATTGTTGTTCTTCCCAGTAGATAAATACTTCTTCATTTCTTCATCGCCTTCATCTCCTCCTCCCCTTCTCTTTTTGCTACCGGTTTCTTTCATTTTCTGTGCATAAAATAATTAATATTCATAAGGATGATGATCATTTAAGAATTTGCTTGCGGTTAAATATGTATGTCTAAATTACCATATGGGATATCCTTTTAGCCTCTGATACGCGCTCTGCTAACATTAGAACTTCCTCTTCTTGGGCAGGGAATTCGGGTAGTTTCTTACCTTAAAACATGAAAGAAAGTGTTATATGATGAAACAATTGACATTGTAAACACAGAAAGAAACAATTTTCATACCTATGAGTTTTTCTATTTGTATATACCACTCCAACTCATACTGATTCACAATTGAGATTGCAACTCCAGAGCGACCTGCTCGAGCTGTTCTTCCAACTCTATGAATGTAGTCCTGCAACACATTTTTCATTTTTTTTTAGATTTTTATGTATATTATCCAAAAGCATACCTATTTACAATACACAGAGAACTGGCCTGACCTTTGAATTTGAGGGGATATCGAAGTTGATAACCATATCCACAGATGGAATATCGAGTCCTCTACTGGCAACATCAGTACACACAAGAATGTTGCATTCTCCAGCCTTGAATTTGTTGAGGGCACCGAGTCTCTTTGTCTGTAAGCACATATGTTATTAATAATGGCTACTTGACCATTAGGGAATGCTCTTATAGCCAATTAGAGGTGCTAGGGAAAATATATACATACCTGACTCATTTGGCCACTAATTGGGATAGCTCTAAAACCAAGGTTTCTCAGCATAAGAGCCAAAATGCGAGTAGCATCACATGTCCTAGTGAAGACCATTGAGGTACTTCCTGACATCTCCGTCAGAATATAGACAAGGTAGGTATCCTGAAAACAACAGTATATAAGAAGTTGGAATATAAAATCTAAAGTGGGAAGTGATACAAAAAAAAGAAAGAAAAAATTTACAGACAAGGAGAGTACCTTGTGCTTAGCAGGAACAAAGACATACTGCTGCTTCAATGTATCAACAGTCGAATATTTAGACGCAGCTTCAATCTGAAAGTGATTGCAACTTCAGTCCTCAGGTGTCCCTTAAAGTTATTCAAGTAAAGAGGAAAATAATGTGGATGATCTTTTATCATACCTTCACGGGATTTCTCAAACAAGCCCTCTGAAGCTTCTTCACCTGCAACAAGAATGGATCGATCCATTAATTCCTTAACATTTTCATAACTTAAGCAAGAATATGCTCCGTGAGATTTACAAGATAAAATACATGGCAACCAATTCTTTTCCTGCTAAATATAACTCAACTTTTTTTTCTTGAACCAAATAAAATTATTAGATAAGCGGATCAGAGAGAGAACATGCCAACGAAAGTAAATGCAACATTCTAGATACATATCTCTCTAGCATTATATGGTGAAGAATAACAATATTTTCAGAAGAACAAAAGCACCAGTTCCATTCCCTCACTTTTGACATCTACCAGTGGTTAGATAATGAATAACAGCTTCTACCAGACAAAATTAACTAACTAAAGTTATCAGTAATAAAATAGGTACGTCACATATAAGGTAGATGATGGGAAGGTCATTAAGATAGTCTTCAAATTCCTACCTTTTTAGTCATGGTTGCTGAAAATAAATATGTCCTCCTTTCACTAGGAATAACTTTCAAAATCTCATCAATTGCTTTCTCGAAATCCTCATTCAACAATCTATCGGCCTCATCCAACACCTGACAATATGTACAAAATGATAATTATAATTAGCACAAATTATGTTTATAATACAATAAACTAGCTTAGGATGCCAGAAGGCAAATAAAGGGGTCAGAAACTTTCAAAAAGGTGAAGAAAAACAAGATGGAAAATGCTTGCTCTTTCGATTACGACTTAAAAAATGAAAGGAGGGCTGCTTCAAAATGGAGAAAAATATCATTGAGGTATGTTGAGGATGAGGTTTCATATTGAAAAATTGCAAACAAAGTTAGGAAGACAATTTGGATGGAGGAGATTAAGGTTTACTAGTTATGGAAATTGCCATTTGATTAGTTGTATTT
The DNA here is from genome assembly GCF_907164915.1 of Impatiens glandulifera. Lineage (NCBI taxonomy): Eukaryota > Viridiplantae > Streptophyta > Magnoliopsida > Ericales > Balsaminaceae > Impatiens > Impatiens glandulifera. The sequence goes on along the minus strand of NC_061862.1, from coordinate 8,265,016 downwards.
TAATGTTTTCAACTTTCATCCTTGGAAGTTTGCAGCCAATAATGAAGGAAAATGCTTCTTTCACCTTTTTGTTTTATCTCGTGTATCATTGAATCAAAAAGTTTGCGAAAACATCATTTAAACAAGTTTGCGAAAACATCATTCAAATAATACCAGCACTGATTTAATCAACGGTGTTCTATGCTGGAAAAACACAATGTTCCTTTCATAAACAATTTAAATGTAAATAAAAAGTAGGGAACAAGAAAGGTAAAAGCCAAAAACAAATACATTTAAATAACTACACAAAAAAACATGGTGTGTCAATAGTTCTGAAAAGGAGGTTAGCCTCTGCACAAATTTTTTTAGCTCAATGACATCAGTAAGAGTGACCTTTCCAACATCCAAGTCAATTAAGTATACTAACTGAATATAAATAGGATGTGAAAATAAGCAAATGGGATTAATCTCCATTAAAAATTATGAGCAAGAAACTATGTAACACCATGCGCTTTCATTGAAAAATAAACCGAGCCATAGAACTTCATAACTAATATCAAGAGAAAATGATGTCTTACAAGGTATTTTAATGTTCGAAGCGAAAAGCCTTTTGTGTTGGACAGATGATCGATTAGACGACCAGGAGTGGCGACCTACACAAGAACAACCAATGAAATGGCACAAATTGTTAATAAAAATTGTATACCAAAGATCAAGAAGAACATAGAACTAATAAAAATGGCGTAGTAAGATAGAAACACTTACAACAATGTGAGGTCGCTTTCCAAGAGAAATACTCTGTTGTACCATGTCCACTCCTCCCACCAACTACCAAAACGTGGAGAATAAATCATAAAAAAACTGCTAAATTTTATTACCATTAAACTGAAAGGAGAAATTCATTTGAAAACAAAGTACCAGTAATTACTTAAAGTAAACAAGGTGAGAAGGGATCAAAATTGGTGTCTCAATCAACATAGAGCAGTATAATGGTAAATATATAGCATAGCATAACTATGAATGAAAAAACAATACTCCTATGAAATCATAGTTTTTTAATGTTAGGGGTTGCACTCATAACCTTCTACCTAAGCTAATGATATTTTGTTTTTCCGAGGAGGTGATTGGTAAGAGAGCAATTCATGTTTTCATGTCATTCTTTTGAATGATCCAATATTTATTAAGGAATAAACACCTTTATTTTCGATTTTGAGATCTGATTAAACAATGTTCTCATCTAATAGCCAAAAATACTATCTTTGAAGATAATTTTGTGAAAAAATTAACTTAAGCAACAACATACCACTACACATTTGAGCCCTATTCCAGCACCCAAAGCTTCAAACTGCTCTGCAATCTGAATTGCAAGTTCCCTAAAAGAAAATTAAACAATTAATAAAATCCTTTAACAAAATTTAACAAAAAAATAGCAAATAACAAACCTTGTTGGTGAAAGAACACAACCAAAGAAGGCTTGTTGAGGAGATTCTAGAAGTGATTGAAGAATAGGAAGGGCAAAAGCTCCAGTTTTACCCGAACCCGTCTGTGCTAGACCAATTAAATCCTTACCTAAAGTTTAAACCCATTAATTAGCAAACAAATCAGACAACTTTATATCAATTTGAATATTATTTGACCCATTAATCTTTTTAGTAAATCAATCAGAAACTACGAATGAATTAAAAAAGAAGAGTTTAAATGTCACCTTCCAGAGCGTGAGGAATAGATTCTACTTGAATCTTAGATGGGTTTTTCCAACCCAAACTATCACAAGCTTCCACCAATTGGTCGCAAACTCCGAGGTCTTTAAACGACTTGAGATCCTCTTTGTCTTCTTCCATCCTTAACAATGGCGTTTATCGTGAGCTTCGGAAGTCGGCCGCAGAAAAAGGAAGACTCAAACTGAAACTCGGAGAAGAAGAAGAAATTTGCAGAAAGATAGATATGGGCAGAGGTTAAGATTTTAAGTATATATTTAATTTTTCGGCCCAATAACAGAATAACCCATAAGGAACAAATTATCAAATAAGCCCAAAAATAGAGATTGGTCAATGGAAGTGGAAGTTAAGATTTAAGTATATATATTTATGTTTTGGCCCAATAAGTGACAAATTATCAAATAAGTCTTCTTTTTATATTTTATTTATGTTTTAATTAAAAATATAAAAATGATATTAGGGTGTTCAACTTATTTAATATATATTTTTTTAAATCCTTATTTATGCTTTTTTTACTATATTATAATATATTATATTATAACATATTTTTATGAAAATATTATTATAATATATTATAGTAATAATATAATATATTTTAAACATTATAATTTTTAAATTATAATTTTTTTAAAAATTTTTTTATATAAATTTTAATTTAAATTTTAAATAACTAATATAGATAAAATAATTGTAAAAATAATATTTAAAAGTAATAAAAAAAATTAAACAAAAAATAGCTTAATGAGGTATTAGTTAATTATAATTATAAAATATTATATAATAAGATAAAAAAATATTATTTTAAATTTCACTCAGTATAAATTTAATATTTTTTATTTTATAAAATAAAATCCCCATATTAATTTTTAAAGATTCTAAAAATTTAAATATATATTTACAAAATTTTAAATAACATATTAAAAATACTTTATTTTAAATTATTTAATTTATAAATTTAAATAGACTAAGGAATTATTTGAAAATTTTAATTATAACAAGATAAATATAATTAGTGGGAAAGATTATATTTTAAATAGTTAAGAATTTAATTGAAATTTGTTGTAATATATTTCCCTAGATAATTCTTCCATTTCTTATATTTAACAAAGTCAAAGACTTTTCTTTCAGTTTTCTTTTTCCTCTATTGGTTCTTTACTTCTTTATAACATCTTCAGATCTTCTTTCTTAGTACAAGGTGACATGTTTATGTTTTTTTTTAACTGATGTTTTTTACTGGATCCATAGGATATTATTGAAAAATAGAGGATAATAGACTTTAACTAATATAATTTTTTCATTTACATAGATGCAATAATATCATATTTGAACAGTTGTTTACTAAACTTTACAAGGATAAACGTGCTTAGGTACATTCGGGGCGGAGTCAGGATTTCAATTCTAGCCGGGCTAAAAACATTTTTACAAAAACTAATATAATACAATTTTTTTAAATAGCCTATGATATATTAAAAAATTATGAATTGTTTTAGCACAACGAAACAAATCTTGACATCGTACATTAAATAGTCCATGATTTACAGGATTTCGCTACGTAAAAAACGCCGACTAAATGTGGTCCTCCGTTTTCTATGTACCGACATCCTATCAATCATCAATTATTTAAAAAACAATGTCATTCTTTGTTTCGTTGGCTTAAACAATTCAATTTTTTTTCTCAAGTATGTTTATATGATTCAGCATATATACTATATGACGACGTATATAGATACTTAACGCCTAGTAAGAAAAAAAAATAAATTTTTAAGTTATGACTGTGACTATTATTGTTCGGGATATAATTTTTTAATTAAGTTGAATAAATTAATTATATATAGCTTAATGTTAGGTAATTAGATTTAATTAGGAACAAATAAGTTATAGGCTTTTTAATTAAGAATGATAGATTATATATTATTGAGTCTGGTTATTTATTAGGAATTAATAAATTAAGATGTTAAAGAATATTTTTTTAATTATGAATAAATATATTATATAGTATATTAGTATTTATGTTGAAAATAATAAGAATTAATAAATTAGATATGTTATATATATAGTTATACATAAATATATTATAATATATATATATTAGTACAACATGATGACTCCCGGCTAATTATATAAAATTAATACATTACTAAGTTATATAATTATATATTATATAATATGTATATATTAAGGAGCTGGGGCCCCGGTTACAGTGGCTCCGCCCCTTGTACATCAAGTCTTAAATAGTTTGTTTAATATATGTTTGACTATATTTAAGTTAAATGTGGCTAAAAGATAATCCTTCAAATCTTTGGAATCAAAACAAGTTTTGTCATAATAATTAGATGGACTGAGCTTAATTATCCTTTTTATCAATGGGGAAGATCAAACATATTTGAAGTATTTTGTGAAGTATTACTATAATTCATTGGGTGATGTTCGAGTCTTTAGGTAGTTGTTGAGAAGTTTGGATTGATGCGATTGATATGTCAGACCTATATATTTGGGTTACCATCCCAATTACTTTTTGGTGGATTATCTAGTTGCAGAGAAATCGTTGAATTTTTATGATCGTAGTCGTCCGATGCGTATCATTCATAATACTATTTATTGACGTTTTCTGAGATTCGTTTAGAAAAACCAATAGAGTCTATCGAGAAGTTAATCATTCTTCTCAAGAATTTTCGAACTCAATAATTTATTTAGTACCGTTTTTTCTTAGTTTTTATTTTTATTTTTTTATTTTCATGTCATGCTTTGTCGTTATGCTAATCGATGTTTTTTCATTTTTAATATACATGATATATATATATATATATCTTTTGAGAAAACAACATGATATCATTAAATAAAAAGACCCGAAAATAGTAAAGAATTACAAGAGTTCAGGATTCATGCATAACAAACCTTTGCCAAAAATGAATTAACCAACAAGATGAAAATCGAAAAAACAACCAGAATGAGAACAAAAGTGAAAGACACAAACAACGAAACTTAGAGTGCCTTGAAATCAGAGATAGTGATGACTTTCTCATATGTAATGCTCCATCTTTGACAAATCAACTTTTTTTTCACAAGTGGAAATTCGCCTCCACGTTCGTATGAGTGAGTTTCCATCAAAAAGAATTTCATTTCAAACAAACTCCACATCATTTCGAATCTTTGAAAATGTTAATGCGTTTCTCTCCATCCAAATATAATAAACAATGTTTGTAATGAAGCACTTGAAGACATTTGAACTAAAGTCATTACCTTTTGTCTGAATGATTGCTATTTCCTTTATATTAGTCCATTCTTTTGGGAAGTTAAGGAGACTCGTTGATGTTGAGAACTTACCCCAAAACAATGAAGCAAATGGGCAGTCCCCAAAGAGATGGTCAATGATCTCCTCATTTCTCATACAAAGAAGGCAGCTGGAATTTGGGATATTCATATACTTTTTAATTCGATTGTGTGTATTAAGTCTTTCACGGAATGCCAACAACAAAATGAAATGGTGTCTAGGAATAACTTTCGTGAACCACACTATCTGATCATGGAGTCACCTCCCCTTTATCGCAAACAATATTCTATGTTAATCCCGAGTCAAACATGCCTTCATTTTCAATACTACAAACTCGAGAATCCTCACAATTATTAAAATGAAAGGAGGACATAGTATTGAGGATTCTCGTACCTTCTGAAATTTTCCTTAGAAAGTTATTTTATTTCCCGTTTTTGACTTGTTGGACAATAGTCAGTTAACATTTCCGTCTTATTCGAATAAGAAAGAAGACACTATTATCAACAATATGTGATCATCGAACTAGAGGTTATATCAAAATAGAGTTCTTAATGGTAATATAAGTAGGAGGATGGACAAAAGGTAAGGTAGTTAAGGGTTTGTGATAGAATGAATTAAAAATATATGATTCTGTTTAATTTTTTATTTAGTATTTTAATAGTCTTTATGGGTATGGATAATAACATATTACTAATCTATAATAGTCTTCAGGATAGGGATAATAATATATTGACGTACAGTTTTTTTCTTCGATCTAATTATGCATTCAATAGCTTTGTTAATCTTGTATAAATATCTAAAATCTATTCATTATAAACATTTGAGCTGAGAGTTTGAGAGTTACTGCATTTTATTTAACAACTTTATGAATGATGGGACATGTTCACGTTACCATGTTTAATATTAATTTTAAATTATTTATTTTATTATGTCTTAATAAATTTTTGATAAAGAATATGAAAAAAAGTTAGACAATGAAATCTAATAAAAAAATATATATTTCCCTTCCTAATTTTAAAACTTTTAACAGTGTATAGACACCAATATTTTGCAACTTATAATCTTTGAAAAAACTCATTATTTCAGTTCTGCGGAAAAATTTGAATTTCAAGAATATAACCTTAGTTTGCGTGTCGGAAATTTTTTTATTTAAATAAAACATTATTTTAAACTATTATAAATAATTTTGGATAACTTTTTAAAATTAATTATAAAAATATTTTATTTTATTCAAATTTGAATAATCTAGGGATTAGTGTTTTAATCGAATGACAATTTGATTTTAAAAAAATTCATGGTATAATTAATTAAACATAATTAATTTAAAAAAGATTATTTATTTGAAAATAGAGTTTCCAATTGACTTTTTTGTAAATTAATAAAAATGACGTACGTGTACAAACGTATTGGTTAGAGTTTCTTTTGGTTCGTAGTTTGGTGATACTCGGAAAAAAGCTTTCACGTTTTATCCTCTGTACCCGTTTTAAAAAATGATCTGTACTTATAAATTTGGCTTTTAAAAATCGGTTGTATAACGTTTTATTTTTACCGATTATTATTTTGGTCATAAGAATGCATAAAGTTTGTGCGTTATTTAAAAAATTGTAAAAACAATTATTACATATTGCTGATGATAACTTGTGGAAGAAAATACTTAAAGAATATCAGTCATTTAAAGGCAGTAGGGTTTAAACATAAATCCCAAACAAACTTTTATCAAAATATTTTATGTGCAAATATCCCAAAAATATTTTGAAATCATTTTATAATTTTTCAGAATTTTTAGAAAATGGTTTAGGTTCCAAAATTACAAAAAAAAAATTGAATTTTGAAAATGAGAACTAAACTGGCCTTAGGACCGAGGTCCTAAGCCTTGGGTTCGTTTTTATCGGTTGGGGTCTAGAACCGTCGGTCGGACTCATCGGTCTAGGCTAAAAAGCCCCGGTCGAGATGTTAAGAACTCTCGGTCCTTAGTTGGAATTCATCGGTCGGGGTGTAGAAATTACCGGTCCTAGGCTACCTCTAGGCTAAGTTCATTAATCCTAGATTTAAGAATTATCGGTAAGGGTCGAGATTTCTCGGTCCTATGTTTGACCTCTTGGTCTTGGGTGGAAGTCATCGGTCCTAAGTTCGGAATTTCTCGGTCATACCTCTCGGTTCGGACTGAGGATCCTTGGTCAAATCTCTCGGCCATCAAGAACATCAAAATTCCAGGTTTTTCAATTTTGTTGGAGGCTTGAATTCTTCGATCTAAGGGCATGGGTAGCTTCACAAACCTCTCAAGAACATTTAGAACATCACCCTATAGTATCAATCGACATGAGTGATGATCGATTCATTCAAAACAGTTTGTAGCAAAAAATTGGGTTTTGGTTTTAAAGCTGTTTTTGAGGTGAAATGAACTAGCCAATAACTTCCTTATATCTCATATACTTGATTGATACCAAAACAAGAACACTGGACGTTCATTTGGACCAATTCAATAACTCAAAATTTATAATTATTTTGAAATTTTGATTTTGATCAAATATGATCGGGATGGATCAAACACGATCCAAACAGTTGTCCAACATAGGCTGTGATCCTCAAGGATTAGCCCAAGAACAACAAACTCATTTTTTTTTTCAAATTCAAAATTGAGTTTTTCTTATTAAGACTGATTGATCGGTTCTAGCTTTCTGTGAAAGCTCATAAATAATCATAGGATCGATTTCTAACCATCAAATTCAAGAACCAGACAACATACAAGCTTATGAAAACTAAAATATAAAAATTTCAATTTCAAACTAGAAATATGAATTAAAGGATGATTGGAGAATACTCCTTAAACCTTAGAAAAGCTTTTGGGATGTCTGGATCCAAGTTTTAGAGATTTAAACAAAATTTCTAAAAATCAGAAACTTTGAGCTTCAATGGAGGATTTTCCAAATTCTTTGATTCATGGCTTGATATGTTATCTCTTGTCTTCAGAAGTGTTGAGGTAGTCTATTTATAGCCTCCCTGAGTCGGTGGAGGCTTCAAGTTAATGAATTAGCCAAAAAAACCATCAATGGCGTTTTGACTATTCTTGAGCCAACTTGATGAAATATGGATGAATAATCCCTATTGAAGTAGCATAAATGATAACATAAGTATGGTGATTATTTCAGCTTTTGAATTAGCCAATTTAGTTGACTGTGGAGAAAGTTCCACTTTTGGAAAATCAAAGGATGAGACATCATCCTTATCCTTCCGTCAACACGATGAGGACGATGATGGCGGTCGAAACAACGTCGTTTCATGCGCATTAACGTGTTTCGTCAGCGGTTCGTCAAGCGTCGTTGGCGTTTGGGTGTTCTATTAGTGTCTCGACTAACGCGCATTAGCCGATTTGATGTCTCGTGAGCACGCGCTCCTTCCGCTACAACGGGCTACGCGGACGCGCCTGAAGCGTTGGATGAGAATTCAATGCTGATACAATGGGCGTGGTTCTAGCTATAGGATTCCTTCCAGATTTCAGGTACACTTGATTGTGAATTTATTTTTATTTTAAAATTTTAAAGGTTTGTTTGAAATTGATTTTTCTTTCACCATTTTAACTTTAATATTGATCTTTTTAAATACACAAAATATTAAGATAAATATGACAAATATTTTACCATTATTTTTTTTTTGCATATTTTAGGGTTAAATAAATAATTTTGAGGGATAAAATTGGCTCATTTCATCCTAAATTATTTATTTTAATCCTTTGAATTTTTATAAAATTATTTTGAGATAAAATGAGTACAATATTTGTCCTAAATAATTTATTATTTGCTTTAGCTATTTTCCTTAATTAATTAGATTTTAATTATTATAATAATTAATTTAATTAATTGTTTTAATTAGGTTTTGGCCTTTGGATAATTATTTTAATTTTATTTATTCAAAAATAAATCCAAATAATTATTTTAATTTTATATATTGGGTATTTAATTTTTTAGTGCTTACAAACCCTAATATTTATAATTTTAAATATATAAATGAAATAATTTGTTTTTGTTTTGAGATTGAAAATAATTGAATGCTAAGTCAAACGGGGCATAAGGCAGTATATCACCTAGACCCCAAAACCAAATAAGTTCCACAAATTATGTAAAAGGAAAAAAAACAGAGAATGGACAAAAGAGAGCTTGATTGTGGTGAATTTGGTTTTGGAGCACGAGACAACAAGAGAAAGGAAAGAGAGAGGAAAAAGACAAAAGAGGGGAGAGACATTTTTTGGAAGAGGAGAAAAAAGAGAATTCTTTTTTATTTCTTGAGTTCTCTAGATTTGAAAGAATTGGATAATAGACCGGATAATCGCTTTTCGAACTTCAATTTGAAATACCATTCGAGTAAAAACTTTCTTAGCATTTCTTTGTTAACATTTGAATGTATTTTGAATAAAAAATACTTGGCTAATGTATTTTGATTTGATTATTAATCCCTCTATTCTCTTTCTCGGTTTGGATTTTGTATTTCGAAATCATATACAACTGATCGTATGAGTCTAGAACGAGTTTTATTTTGCTTGATCACTGCTATTGTTTACGTACCAGCAAGTTGGTTGATTTTACTAGCAGGATAAGTAAGAAAATGTAAGAAATAGTTTGTGGTTTCATCCCACGATCAAGTGCTCCTTGTGTTCGAACAAACATTTTTCTTACAACCCATTATTTTTTTAACCAAACAAGTCTTTCTGTTTATCCATGGTACAATCTGAAATGTTTTAAACATGATTTCTTATTATATTTAGCTAAATATCGATTGGTATTTTAACCAATCAGTATAGCCTAGAAAAAAATACCGATTGGTATTATAATTAATCGGTATAGACCCTAAAAATATCTAAGGAAAATGGGCGGCAATCTTGTCGCGTTTATTAACACTGGTAAAAAAGTGGTCAAAACCGAGAGTGAAAACTCTCGGTTTTGACCCTATAACTTTCGGTATAGACCAAAATCCGAGAGTTAAGGTAACTGTCGTCATCCCTCGGTATTGACTCCGTCGTTAAAAATAATTGTGTGTTTACCGAAAGATATCCTCTAGTTCTCGGGTTTTCTTCAAATGAGAAAAACTGAGAGTTATTAGCTTAACCTTCGGTTTTTTCCCTTGAAAGAAAAACCGAGAGTTATTGAATTAACCTTCGGTTTTTCCTTTGAAGAAAAACTGAGAGTTATTAGCTTAACCTTCGGTTTTTCCTTTGAAGAAAAACCGAGAGTTATTAGCTTAACCTTCGGTTTTTCCCTTTAAAGAAAAACCGAGAGTTACTAGCTTAACCTTCGGTTTTTCCCTTTAAAGAAAAACCGAGAGTTATTAGCTTAACCTTCGGTTTTTCCCTTTAAAGAAAAACCGAGAGTTCTTAGCTTAACCTTCGGTTTTTCCCTTTAAAGAAAAACCGAGAGTTATTAGCTTAACCTTCGGTTTTTCCCTTTAAAGAAAAACCGAGAGTTATTAGCTTAACCTTCGGTTTTCCCTTTAAAGAAAAACCGAGAGTTATTAGCTTATCCTTCGGTTTTTCCCTTTAAAGAAAAACCGAAAGCTTCCATTTAACTTTCGGGTTTTCTCTAAAAAATTTACAAAATAGCCCTATTGTTTTGTGCTCAACCGAAACCCTAAACCGAAACCTAAACCTGTTCAGCCAAACCAATCAATTCATAAAACAAAATCATCATTCCAAAATTCTCCAATCAATCATCCCAACAACATGTTTTACATTAAACCATTAAACATATTCAATCAATTCATATAGTCGAAACGTCTTAGAACTAGCTGGTGGGGGGAGGGGGTGGTATATATTGCCGCATAAACATTTCAAAACTCTCTAATCTTGCATTCAATTCTAACCTTTCCTTCTCCTGTTTTGCACTTTCCCTATCCATTCTTGAAATCAATTCTACCTTTTCCGCTTGGATTTGATTAATCGTTTGAGTTTTTTCTTCATCCCTTTTCTTCAATTCCTCAAGTTCTATCGCCATTCTTTGATTCTCCTCAAACAATCGATCAGTGGCTCGTTGAGAATTGTTAGAACTTCGTAGATCCTGACGAAAGTGTGTGGGACGGACGCCTGATCCCATACCGAATACTCCCCCATGTTTTTGGCGTCCGAATACTCTCTCCGCCAACTCAAAGTCTGATATTTCCGGTTCGTTACTTAGAACTTCCTCCATCTCAACCTGCAAATTTGAAATAATTTGTCAATTATATAATAATTTATAAACTAGTTATAAGTAATTTAATTAAATTCAATTCACTTACAATTTTCTCTTGCACGCGTTCGTCCGGGACGGGAGTTGGGTTTTCTTTTGTCGGTTTTGGGGTACGGGTCCTCTTGAACACTTCAAAGACAGATGGAGCCCGTCCCATTTTAATCGCCTGTTGAAAAAAAATTATATAACTCATAACAATCTTTATATTAAGTTATAATATAACTCATAACAATCTTACCAACTCTTCTTCAATTTGAGCAAACGGTCTACTTCCCGTATGATGCGGGAATTTCAGCTGCTTTCTGTTAGCTATATTTGTGCTACTATTTTTCTGAAATTCAAATAAAAAAATTGAAGTTAGAATAACTAATATCATATTTTATTTGAATTATGAAACCGTACCTTAAATTTCTCCGTAAAGAAATGGTTGCGACACACAAACTCCCAATCATCTCGATCGTAGTCTGGTGGAGGATTGGCAAGTACCGCGGCCTCGTCTCCTTTATGGATGCGGATATATTCCTTGTGCAAATCCGAGCGCCATCTATCCCATATCTGTCTGACGTGTCCCATTCCGGTCTTTCGAAAAGAATCAATAGGACCATTAGTAGCCTCGAACGGATCCTGAAAATAAAAACATTCAAATGTTTTAAAATAATTATTGAATGATCAATGCATAATTAATTAATCTTTACCTTCACAGCATTCCAAATGTAATCCAATTGGTCAGCACTTAATGCTTTCCACTTCAAAAGACGGTGCGAGACGGCTGAGGGATCCCGCACAACCGACCCCACATGTCTAGACCACCTTGTTCTTCCAACGTCAACACCGCCCGACCTCCCATCTACCTCTCTAAAAGTTAGAGGAATCCTTGTCCCCGCTGGTCTCTTAGATAACGCAATATTCTTGTTTTTCTCTCGTCTCTTGCGGGCACAAGATTCTTTAAAATAGATCAAATTCATAATCAGATATGTGAATCAATTCAAACTATAACTAATTGTAAACAAGTTACCTGTCGATGATGGGTCGGGAGTGGATCCATGCTCCTCCTCTTCATCCACGTCCTGAGGGTCCTCGTGACCCTCGTCGTCAGCCTCATCGTCGTCATCCCCTACATTAGCAAACGTACTCTCTACAAACTCTTCTGCCTCAGCAGCCTCAACTTCCTCGTCTGCTGGGGGAGCAGTAGCTATCGGGACTACAACAATAGGTGGTGGATCTCTAGTAGACGATTCTCGGAGCCTTAAGTTTTCTGATTGTGCAATGAGGTTCTGGTACGGCTTTAAGAGTTTGCTGGGTGTTTTCCTCATACTCCACCAAGGTTCTTTACTACCTTTAGACATTCTTAATACATACCATTAATAAATGAGCGACTAATTGAAATAAAGTAGTAATAAGAAATAATATAAAGTAAAAAACATATAATCTACCTAATTAATCTGATCTATATATTTGTAAACCACGGTTTTATTTTTGTCACAATCTTCCAACCGGGTCGGGCTGACATATCAAGGGCGTAGAAGTCTTGTTTTGCTTGACTCGCCAATATATACGGGTCTTGACTTTGGGTTTTTAAAATTCGGTTTACATTTATACTTACGAAGCCATATTTATCCACTTTCACTCCTAGTTCCCCCGAGTGTGTATCAAACCACTTACACTTGAATAAAACAACTCGTTTGTGAGAAAAGTATTGCACTTCGATTATATCTGTTAAAACTCCATAGTATGACATAGTTTCAGACCCATTGAACCCTTCAACAACCACCCCACTATTTTGAGTTGTCAAACCTTCGTCGTGTTTTTCTGTACAGAATTTGTATCCGTTTACTTTACACCAAACATACATAGACGAGTACATACTTGGACCTTCTCCTAAGATCTTGAGGTCTCTTGATATGTCGTTAAATTCGGTTAATTGAGCAACCTATACATACATTTACCCGACATGTAGTTGTTAAAATAAATATAAAGAGTTAGAATATATGGTTTATAATGAACTCACTCTATGTTTGAAATATGCGGCAAACGTTTCTCCACGAGACTCGTTGTTATTGCAATACTACATGTAATCTCTGCAAATAGATCGAATATTAAATAACATACTTTTTAATGCTAATTAATAACAGCAACATAGAATCTTACATGTAAAAAGTGTCTGCTTCGGGGCAATTTTTCAAAATGTATGAATGAGCTGTCACTCGATCGATATAATCCAAGTTGTATATTTTTCCGTTAGAAAGGTCTTCCAACGATGAAAATATAGAAATGCCCGAGATTTCAGTTTGTGCATTTTCTTGCTCTTCTTCCTCCATATACCTGGCACATAAACTAATACTCTCATTTACAAGATAGCTCTCGCTTATAGAGGCTTCTGGGTGGTTATTATTCCGCAAATATCTTTTCATTGTACCCATATAATGTTCAAACGGATACATCCATCGATACTGAACAGGTCCCCCAAGCAAAGCCTCAAATGACAAGTGAACCGGGAGATGCATGATGATGTCGAAAATTGACGGCGGAAAAATCATTTCAAATTTGCAGAGTGTCAATGTAATATCCATGTACAATTGTTCGAGGTCCGCTTGAATCAACTCTTTGAAACACAACAACCGAAAGAACCGAGACAAATTTACTAACGCATCATACACATTATCTGGAAGTAATCCACGGGTTGCTAAAGGAATAAGATATTCCAACAAAATGTGACAATCATGACTCTTTAATCCCGAAATCTTTTTCTCTTCCAAATTTACACAACCACTGATATTTGAGCAAAAACCATCAGGCAACTTGAGATCTTTCAAGAATTTCCAAAAAACGTTTTTTATTATCGGATGTCAAAGTGAAAGGCGCTTCTGGATAATGAACCACTCCTTCATCATTTATAGGATGTAACCATGATTTTATGCCTAATAGTTGTAAGTCTTTACGCGCTTTAGGACCATCCTTCGTCTTCTCTTTCACATTCATTATTGTTCCCAACACGCTATCACAAATATTTTTCTCAATATGCATCACATCCAAATTATGTCTCAATAATAATGATTTCCAATAAGGCAAGCGGAAGAAAATGCTCAATTTGTTCCAATTGTCTCCCCGCGTTTCATGATATATCTTGGTTTTCTTGCTCAGATCCGTACTAAGAATTATGTCTTCTAGGTCTCGTGCTTGCTCGTAACTTTCTTGACCCGTTAACAATTTAGGGGGCTCTCCATAATCAGTTCGACCATCAAACGACTCTTTATCCCTTCTGTATTTGTGCTTCGGTGGAAGGAAGCGTCTATGACCCATGTAACATTGTTTGGAACCATGAACCAATCGAAGAGATACCGTGTCGTTGTTACAACAAGGACAAGCAAATTTACCTTTCGTACTCCAGCCTGATAAATTCGCGTATGCGGAAAAGTCGTTAATGGTCCACAACAACGCCGCTCGCATGTTAAAGTATTGCGAGGTGTGTGCATCAAACGTTCTCACACCAGTTTGCCACAGTTCAGTCAACTCGTCGATCAATGGCTGGAGAAATATGTCAATCGCATCTCCCGGACTCTTTGGACCCGGAATTAACATAGATAAAATAAAATTGCTAGAATCCATGCACATGATAAAATAAGTATAGGGTGACACATTATAAGGAACGAGAATAACCGACCAAACACTATATGACTTTTTTTCATTTGCAAATGGTTGAAACCCATCGCTTGATAAACCTAGTCTTACGTTTCGAGATTCAGACGCAAAATCTTTATAATTTTCATCGAACGTTTTCCAGGTTAAGGAATCAGCGGGATGTCTCAACGTATCACTATCAACTCTTCCTTCTTTATGCCATCTCATCATTGGAGCCGTTTTTGAGGACATGTATAGTCTTTGCAGTCTTGGTATTAGAGGGAAATATCTCAACACCTTCTTTGGAATGAATTTCCCATTTTGCTTCTCTCGAACTGTCCCACTTGTTTGGTCGACTTTCCATCTTGAAAGACCACAAACTCTACAAGAATCATCATTTATGTCGTCCTTCCAAAATAGCATACAGTTGTTCCTACATGCGTCTATCTTGTCATACTTAAGCCCGATATCAGTAATGAATTTTTTACTTTCGTAGTAGGAGTTTGGCAATTGAGCGCCAATCGGTAATATGTAGTCTTTAAGTAGACGCAACAACATATCGAACGAAGAATTTGTCTATTGACAGACATTCTTTATGTCAAGTAGTTTCAATAGTGCCGATGCTTTCGTTATTCGAGCACCTTCATACAATGGTCGTTTGGAATCATCAAGCAATTTATAAAATCTCTACGCATCTTCGACTGGTTCATGGTTGTTCGGGACATCATTAACGTTGGAGAACATATCGTTTATGAAATTGTGCATATAATGTTCTTCATTGACCTCTTCGTTAACTGTATTATTCGTCTTCGTTCTCGGATCGTTGAATTCTGCCACGGCATCCTCTAACTGATCATCATCATCATCGTAGTCATCGGCATCTTCATCGACATCTTCATTAACCACTTGAGTAGTACGTCTTTTTTCTCCATGACAATACCAGTACTCATAATGCACATTTATTCCATAAATGATGAGGTGAGTCTTCACTTCGTCTATTTCCATAAACGGCGTGTTCAAGCATTTCACGCAAGGACATTTCACTTTTTGTCGGGATGTACTCCTAACAGCAAACTCGAGGAATTTGTCAACACTTTCCTCGTAATCTGGATGATCTTGACGTAAGGTCATCCAGCTTTTATCGGGTACTTCCATCTTTCTAATAAAATGGAAAAAAACCCTTAATTATTTACTTAAATTTGTCTAAATTAATTAGGCTTACATAATTGTAACATAATCTCTACATAAATCAACATAATCAACTAAAATTCCACCTAATCTAACATTATCCAACCAAAATTCCACCTAAACAAACAATAATAAAACCTAACATAAATCAACATAATCAAATATTCATTAAATTAACCTAAATCAAACCTAAAATCCAACATTCATCAACCTAAATCAAACATAATCTAACATAACCAAATATTCATTACATTAACCTAAATCAAACCTAAAATCCAACAAAAATCAACCAAACATAATCTAACATAAATCAACCTAACCAAATATTCATTAAATTAACATAAATCAAACCTAAAATCCAACAAAAATCAACCAAACATAATCTAACATAAATCAACCTAACCAAATATTCATTACATTAACCTAAATCAAACATAAAATCCAAATTCATCAACCTAAATCCAACAAAAATCAACCAAACATAAATCAACCTAACCAAATATTCATTAAATTAACCTAAATCAAACCTAAAATCCAACAAAAATCAACCAAACATAATCTAACATAATCCAATTCATACAAATTCACAAAAAAATCCAATTCTAAATTCAATCCAAAACATACAAATTTCTAAAATCAAATCCAATTCAATTCTAAATTCAATCCAATTCCAATCAAATCCAATTCAATTCTAAATTCATTCCAATTCTAACAAATTCCAAAAAAATCAAATTCTAAATTCAATCCAAATCATACAAATTTCTAAAATCAAATCCAATTCAATTCTAAATCAAATATCTAACATAATTTCAATTAAATTAATTTAACTCAAATCCAATCTGACCTAATCTAAAATCTAATAGATTCAATCCTAAAATCTAACTAATCTAACCTAAAATCCAATCTAACCTAAATCGAAACTAATATATATATATATATATATAACTTCAATAACTAACCTTCTAATAGCGGCAGTCTCCGGCGGCGGTCTTCAAAGTGCGGCGGAAAGCGGCGGTCTTCAAAGTGCGGCGGAGAGCGGCGGTCTTCGAACAGTGGCGTCTTCAAGCGGCGGAGAGCGGGATCCTCGTCGTCTTCGTCGTCTTCGTCTTCGGAGGTCTTTAATCGGCGCGGAATAGATGGTCTTCAAGCGGCAACGGCGGCGCGGGAGGGACGGCGTGGAGGAAGAAGCGGAGAGATGAGAGCGGGGAGAGAGAAAAGGAAACGGGGAAGAAAAGAAGGGTTTTTTTTTTTAATTTAAAAGGTGATTCCCGAAGGTTATACCAAAACCTCTCGGTTTTTATTCAAATAAATTTCGAGAGTTAATTTAAAACTCTCGGTTTTTGATTGTTGAATTCCGAGAGTTTATACTAAAACTCTCGGTTTTATATATTTTTTTTTGTTATTTACAATTAAATTTAAATGCCCAAAACCGAGAGTTTAATATACAACTCTCGGTTTTTAATTTTTATATTTAAATTTAATTGCCCAAAACCAAGAATTGTATATTAAACTCTCGGTTTTATATTTGTATAATTAAATTTAATTTTATAAAAACCGAGAGTTTTTGGTAAATCCCTCGTTTTATATGCATATTTCCGAAAGTTATATATTAAACTCTCGGTTTTACAACATCACAAATTATTAAATTATTTGGTTTCTCACTTTCTAATAACGTTGAAGAACATTAATTTAACACATTTGATATCCTTAAAACATTTCCCAATCCATATGATCAAACATTACACAAATACATAGGATAATCAAACATAAACATTCATATATATACACTTCTATATATAATCAAACACATTCATAAACATTTTAACATTAAAGACAATCTAGATTTTTTAAATTAAAACACACACTTGATTATATTACTTAGGAGTCTAGATTGGAAAGTAGAAAACCAATTAATTTAACAATTTTGTGAAATGATAATTCCGAAGGTTATATAATTAACTCTCGGAAATATCCATCAAAACCGAAGGGTTTATATAAAACCCTCGTTCTTGAGAAATGTAAAAACCGAAAGTTTATATAAAACTTTCGGTTTTGATGGTTATTTCCGAAAGTGAATTATATAACTTTCGGAATTAGCACTTGACAAATTGTTAAATTCTTTGGTTTTTCACCTTCTAATGACCTTTAACAACATTAATTTAACACATTTGATGTCTTTAAAATATTGCACAATCCATATGATCAAACATTACATACATTCATAAGATAATCAAACATGAACATTCATATAGACTTCTCTATAATAATCAAACACAATCATAAATATTTGAACATGAAACACAATATTAATTTTTAAAATACAACACAAAATTGATTATATTAGTTAGAAGTTAAGATTAGTGGGTTAAAAACAAAATAATTTAACAAACTAGTTAGTTGTAAAACCGAAAGTTATAAAATTAACTTTCGGTTTTGATGTGTATTTGCGAAGGTTTTAAATATACCTCTCGGTCTTGACCTTGATCAGAAGTTTTTTGGGAATTCTTAAAACCGAAGGTTTATATGAAAACCTTCGGTTTTTACCCATTAGATTTTTTAAACACATGGGTAAAACCGAAGGTTTATTTGAAAACCTTCGGTTTTTACCCTTCCCCATACTTAGAAAAAAATTAGATTTTTTAAACACATGGGTCAAAACCGAAGGTTTATTTGAAAACCTTCGGTTTTTACCCTTCCCCATACTTAGAAAAAAATTAGATTTTTTCAGACATTGGTAAAACCGAAGGTTTATTTGAAAACCTTCGGTTTTTACCCTTCCCCATACTTAGAAAAAAATTAGATTTTTTCAAACATGGGTAAAACCGAAGGTTTATTTGAAAACCTTCAGTTTTTACTCTTCCCCATACTCAGAAAAAAATTAGATTTTTTAAACACATCGGTCAAAACCGAAGGTTTATTTGAAAACCTTCGGTTTTTACCCTTCCCCATACTTAGAAAAAAATTAGATTTTTTCAGACATGGGTAAAACCGAAGGTTTATTTGAAAACCTTCGGTTTTTACCCTTCCCCATACTTAGAAAAAAAATAGATTTTTTCAAACATGGGTAAAACCGAAGGTTTATTTGAAAACCTTCGGTTTTTACCCTTCCCCATACTTAGAAAAAAATTAGATTTTTTAAACACATGGGTCAAAACTGAAGGTTTATTTGAAAACCTTCGGTTTTTACCCTTCCCCATACTTAGAAAAAAATTAGATTTTTTCAAACATGGGTAAAACCGAAGGTTTATTTGAAAACCTTCGGTTTTTACCCTTCCCAATACTTAGAAATAAATCTAATTTTTTCAAACATGGGTCAAAAACCGAAGGTTTATTTAAAAACCTTCGGTTTTTACCCTTCCCCATACTTAGAAAAAAATTAGATTTTTTCAAACATGGGTCAAAAACCGAAGGTTTATTTGAAAACCTTCAGTTTTTACCCTTCCCCATTTTTTTAAAAAGCGGTCAAAACCGAAGGTTTATTTGAAAACCTTCGGTTTTTACCCAAAGATTTTTAAAAAAATGGGTCAAAACCGAA
This sequence comes from Impatiens glandulifera, assembly GCF_907164915.1. Taxonomy (NCBI): domain Eukaryota; kingdom Viridiplantae; phylum Streptophyta; class Magnoliopsida; order Ericales; family Balsaminaceae; genus Impatiens; species Impatiens glandulifera. The sequence goes on along the minus strand of NC_061862.1, from coordinate 8,245,495 downwards.
GGTTTTCAATTAAACCTTCGATTTTGGCGATGCGTTTTTTTTAAAATAAATTTGAAAAGTCAACCAAACATAATTATTTAACAACATATTAAACCAAACCAAACCAAACATAATAACAATAATTCATAAATATTAAAACATAACGCATAAAAATATTAATTGTCATAAACCCATAATAAATCCATAATAAATCTAGAAATTAATTATTAGATGGGGTGGAAGGAGGGGGTGGTTGATTCAGTCGACTCCTCAACAATACAAGTTCCTGTTCGAGATTCTCTAATCTTTGAGACATTTCGGCCCGGTCCGCTTTGATTTCACTGAGCAAACGACCTCTTTCCACATCCCTTAATCGGATTTGTTCCATTTCCAGCGTCATCTTTCTTACCTCTTCCTCACGTGCCGCAATTTCTGATTGTGCTATCAGATTCTGGTAACACGGATGCAGTTTCTCCGGTGTACGCCGAAGTCTCTTCCATGTCGAATCACCCATATCCTAAATGCATTTCAGATATATGTATATATATATTAATCAAACAAAAAAACGTAAACTAACATAAATCTAGATCTATAATATATATATATATATAAACTTAAGAAATCTAAATCTTATAATAAACAAAACAAAAAAAACAAATGAAACAAATTACCTGAAGAGAGGAGAAGAACCCGCGGCTTGGAGGAGGTAGGCGGCGGCGGCGGCGGAAGAGAGAGAAAGGAGAAATGAGTGGAATAAAAAAGAGAAGGGTTAGGGTTTGTATTTATAGAGGTTGATGCCGAAAGTTTTCAAAAAACTTTCGGTTTTGATATTAGTCAAAACCGAGGGTTTATTAAAGACCCTTCGGAAAAAACCATTTCAAAATTTAGAATTTTTTTTATTGAGCAAAACCGAAGGTTCTTTGTAAAACTTTCGGAAATGAAATTTTCAAAAAAGGCAAAACCGAAGGTTCTTTGAATAACCTTCGTAATTAAAAAACCAAGGGATTTCAAAACCGAAGGTTTTTACAAAAACCTTCGCAATTAACCCACATCCAACACTTAGAATGTTTTTGGGTTTTTTGGGAAGGTAAAAACCGAAAGTTCTTTGTAGAACTTTCGGTAATAATGAATAAAACCGAAGGTTTTACACCCCTCTCAGAATCTATTTTTAATCCCGAAGGATTTGTTCCTCTCGGGAGTATTTAGGAGAGGTTTACAAAACCTTAGGGAAAAACCGTCGGTAAAGGTCCTTTTTTTACCAGTGTAAGTTATAATATCGATTGGTTGAAAAATTAATTGGTATTTCTCAATTAATTAACAAATCCTAAGAGCTCCTCTTTTTTTCCCATTTCTAAAATCTCTTGCGACCGTTGACCCTTGCTGATGCGACGACCGTCGTCCCTACTGCTACGACAAAGGCTTCGTTCATTCGCCAACTCCGTCGTCTTCGTCATCGTCTGACTTCATTTCGTTCACTCTGACGATCTTCCTCTAGGTAGGATCATAAACCTCTTCTATTGATGTTGCAGAGCTCTAAAATGATATATATGTTTAGGTTTAAGTTTATGTTTTAATATTGCTTTTTATATAGATTAGGTTTAAGTTTTGATATGGCTTTTTTATATGCATTAGGTTTATGTTTAGGTTTTGATATAGATTTTGATTATAAAAATGAATATAGATCTTGTATTTTTTTAATAGATATAATTGATACCCTGATAAAAATGGATGATATATACGAAAAAGATCGACATCTTCCGACATATATTCAATGAGTCGATTCTTTTCTTAGTTTTATTGTGAGTTCTGGCCGAATTACCAACATTGCATGTTCATGCGTTAAATATGGTAACAGAGAATATTATGACAAACAAGGCGTAAAAAAATATATAATTTTGTATGGAATAAGGAAAAGATATACATTTTGAAATTGTAATGGAGAAAAACGACGACACAATGATAGTATTGGTGTACATATTGATACTAGTACTAATGTTCAAATTGAAAAGGATAATTGGGGACAACTTCATACTGATGTTATAGTGGATGTCAACTTGGAGCGCAATGATTTTGAGGGGATGCTTGTATGAAAAATGTCATAAATGGTGTTGATGCATCAAATGTGGGTCTTACGGATAATATTGATTCGAATGAGGATGGGGCAAATGAGGATGCTAAAAAATTCTATAGGCTCTTTTTTTACGGGGTAAGACTTATTTTTTAACTTTGTTTTCAAATAAATTAAAATTGAACTTTCAATCTTAAGAAGTGCAAGAAGGAGCAACTCCAAGTTATGAAGATTTATTTTTGGCGACTAGAACCAAAATGATAAATTTGTTGATCCGGACGTACTTGAGAAAGTGATAAGTATAAAACATGTTTACTTTACATTTTATCTATTATTGACATTGACATATTTTGTTGTAGGATGAGTTGAGACATAGTTGAGGACAGAAATGGAAGACATGATGAGGAAAGAACGTGAAGATATGGAAGACAAGATTAGGGAGGAGAGGGTCGTTATGATGCGGATTATGTCATCAATCAATCATGTAGTGTTTGCACAATTTATTAATGTCGGTCAATCATCGGGCCAAGGTTCATCCACGACAATTCCACACGTACAGTCCTAACAACAATAATAATACGACGATGGAGGGAAGAAGACGCAAATTAAATAAGATAATTATGATTATTATTTTGTGTTTGTTTAAGAATATTTTTATGTATAATTAGAATTCAAATTTTGGTGTAATACTGAACAATTATTGTTATAGAATTCAAATTTTGGTGTAATACTGAACAATTATTGTTATAAGATTTTTAATATGATAATTTCATATTTTATTTTGGTTTATAATTTAATTATTATTTATTTTAAAAATTCTATTTAAAATTTATACAGATTGGTTAAAGTTCAATCAGTGTTTCCCTATACTGATTGGTTAAATTCCAATCAGAATTTTCCTATACCACCGATTGATTAAAGTCCAATTAACATGTCTTGAATTCGTATTACCGAGAGAGTTTTTAACGACCGTATTAAATTCAATCGGTGTTTTTCAATACCGATTGAAAATCAATGTATTACCGAATGAAAAATCACACGAAAGTGAGACTTTTTATTATTAGTAAAGGCATGGTGATAATGAATATTGATAATTGTGGGTAAAAAAGGTTAGTAAGCCTGTCTAGGATAGATATTGATAGCTATTGACAAATTTAGGATTATATAAAATGTATATAAATGCATGGATAAAAGATACGGTTATGCATCCTCAAATTGTTTAAAAAATAATAATGAAATATTCTAATAAAAGTAATAAAAATAATAATGATGAAATATTCTAATAAAAAAATAAAAATATCTTTCTTCAAAAACTGCTTGGTTTTAATTTAAAATATAACTTGTAAAATGATACTTTTTTTTTTTATGTATTCTCCTAAAATTGCTCTTCTCTTTTTATTTTTATTTTGAATGTTTTAAATAATAATAATAAAAAAACATATAAAACAAAAAATCTCTTCTAATAAAAATAAAAATAAAAATAATAAACTTAAAAGGGGTTGGTTTAGATTCTATTTTCTTTTAAATTAACTTTTTATTTTCTTGTGTAGGTATCATTTCTCGAGTTTGCTACTCGTCATAGGTACTAACATTTTATTTTTAGATTTAGGATCATGACAAAGACACATGCCACTAGAAACAAAATAATACAAAAACTAAACACATGTTTAAGCTTGAATTTACCTTTAGACACATATTCTAGAATTGGATAAATAAATAAAATGTAAAATGATATTCTTTTAGATGGTCAAAAGTTTAAAGTAGAGACTATAATGTGACAAACACATGAGACATAACACAGGAGCCATTTCTTACGTGTAAACAAGTACCTAACAAAAAATAGAATCTCTAAAATGCGTATGAACACGCACAATATTTTTTCTTTCCTAATTTCTCAGTAAATTAGTTGACGATTCTAAAAAAGTAACTAGCCTAAATCGACGTTTTTTAAATGCATTATAGTTAAGTCTACCATTTTAATTTATCATCTCACTCAATACTCGAGAGAAATGTGAGTTATGGGGCGCGACTATCGAATAATCAAAAACTCTTTCTAAGGAATGGTCGATTTTTGGGATTAGACAGCGGCCATGTATATTTTTTTTATCTAACCACTCAATTTTTTATGTTCAACATTATTGATTATCATGCCAAGAAATTACCAAATTTATGGTTAATGTACAATATTTTATTATTAACTCAAAGATAATCGTATACTTAATAATTGAGGATTTATTTCAATATCTTTAAACACGTTAAAATATAAAGAGCCTTAGAAACTTAAATAATCGAAACAAATGTTTAGGAGAGGCTTGGTCTAGCAAAGTTTAAAGCAACCAAATATAAAGCTCAAAACATGTCATGAAAATTTCAACAATAAGAGTATATTTAGTTAATTATTTTATTTATTTATTTTATTTTACCGTATAAGAGTATAATAACGTTCGTTTTTGTAACGAATGGTAACAGTTTTATTTGCCGTTATAGAATGTATCAGTAACGGCTTTTGGGGCTTTTAGTAACGATTTTCGCCCTTACTGATATCTTTTTTTCTACTAGAACTATGATTTATGATTGATCTCAATATCTTTTAACTTTAAATCTATTACAAATTGTGATCTTATTATGAAAATGTAACTAAAGGTTATTTTGTGTTGTTAAAAAGCAGATTGTCTATTTGTTTGTATATTATTATAGGACTTTTGAAGATTTTATGTTTCATATTTGTCTTACTATATATAAATAAAATTATATTTTAACATTCAATTGACAAAATTTCGTACTAACATCAATTATAACCTTAAAGCTTGGTAAATTAAACAAGAATGACAACTAAGTTATTATTCTCTAATAGTTTGTTAATTCTTACCCAAATAATCAAGTTTTGTTATGAGATAAATAGGTAAAACATGATCATTTAACTATTTTTTCAAGTTATGAAATTATGATAAACTCGTTTAAATTATAACAATATAATAATAATCTCCTCTTCTAGCCTAGTGACAATAAGATGTGGATATTAATTCTATATTTTTGGGTTTAAGTCCGTCTTGCGTCAAATTTTGTATGCCGCAAACATACTTAATCCGTTATCCCATTTTAAATTAAAAAAAAAAATAATATAATAATAAGTTATAAAATATAAATTATAATGGTATAAAATGATACATATTTTATTTAATATATAATCTTGAACCATAAAATCATGATAGAAATATTTACAAAATACACATATTTATATTAATAAATTGTTTATTAAAAAACATTTTTTTTAAATATAAATATTATAACAAATCTAACCAACTTAATTGCTTACTTAATTGATTATTTATTATTAAAGTTATAAAATATAGCCTTATATCAATAAATAATAATGTGTAGTAATTTATTTTTTAATTCGAACTCAATTTTCATATAATACAACGTGTCAAAGTTAATTATTTTTATTTCAAAAATAATTATGCATAAAATAATATAATATTATAAAAATATTTTTTATTTTACATTTTGTTTTCAATTTTATCTTATTTTATGTATTGAAAACAATTATTTTCTTAATTGAATTTAAATATGAATGAATCATACTTTTAAATAAAGTAATGTATATATGTTATGGAAGTAGATGGTAAATTACTAATTTTGTTGAATAAGACATATATTTTTGTTATTACAAAAATCATAATAAAAATAGGTGGATACTAAAACAAATCTTTAACTTATTTATACAGTATACAATTAGAGAAATATGTCTTATTTATTATATATTAATTATAAATAATTGAAAGTAGTTTCTTTATTCTATTATATATTTTATTATTAATAATTTTATATAAAATATAAACTTAATTATAGAAAAATAAATTTTGACAGTTTTTTTATTTTATTAAATAATATAATAAGTTTTGTTAATAGTAATTTAAAATTAAATAATTATTCTTAATTAAATTTATTTAACTTAGAAAAATATGAGAGAAATAAAAAGTGTAAAATTAAATTTATATAAATAACGCAGATAACAAAACACAAAATATATAAGTCACTCACACAACAAAAACACAAAATATATAAATCATACACACACAAAAATACAAAATATATAAGTCAAAAACACAAAATAACTTCATAATTCAGGATGTGTTATTGTGTTTATTATAATAAATTTTGACAATTTTTTTAATTAAATAATATAATAAATTTTGTTAATAGTAATTTAAAATTAAATAATTATTCTTAATTAAATTTATTTAACTTAAAAAATATGAGAGAATAAAAAGTGTAAAATCAAATTTATATAAATAAAGCAGACAACAAAAACACAAAATATATAAGTCACTCCACAACAAAAACACAAAATATATAAATGATGCACACACAAAAATGCAAAATATATAAGTCAAAAATACAAAATAACTTACATAATTCAGGATGTGTTATTATAATAAATTTTGACAGTTTTTATTTTATTTTTATTAAATAATATAATAAATTTTGTTAATAGTAATTTAAATTAAATAATTATTGTTAATTAAATTTATTTAACTTAGAAAAATATGAGAAAAGAAAAAGTGTAAAATTAAATTTATACAAGTAACGCACACAACAAAACACAAAATATATAAGTCACTCACATAATAAAAACACAAAATATATAAATCATGCACACAAAAAATACAAAATATATAAGTCAAAAACACAAAATAACTTCATAATTTAGGATGTGTTATTGTGTTTATTATAATAAATTTTGACAATTTTATTTTTATTTTTATTAAATAATATAATAAATTTTGTTAATAGTAATTTAAAATTAAATAATTATTCTTAATTAAATTTATTTAACGCAGAAAAATATAAGAGAAGAAAAAGTGTAAAATTAAATTTATATAAATCACACACATAATAAACACAAAATATATAAATTATACACCCAACAAAAACACAATATACAAGTCACAAACACAAAATAACTTCATAATTCAGGGTGCTGGGATAGACTCCACCAATTGTTCACATACTCCGAGGTCTTTAAACGACTTTGAGATCCTCTTTATCTTTATCTGATGAGATATTTTACGGCACAATTTAATTAATTTTACAATTATTTAAAATATAATCTTAATTTTCACAATAACTATATATTTTTTTACAATTTAAAATTTCAAATAATTCGTTAATTTATTAAATTTATAAAATATAATATTCTTAAACTTTTATATATATTTAAAAAAAATAAAATGTTAAAGTTAATATAGGGAATTAAGAAAATATATAAAATTAAAAAATCTTATAATTTTATATTGAGCGAAATTTAAAATAATATTGTATTTTTTTATCTTATTATATAATAATATAGTTTTATAATTATAATTTTTTAAATAGTTTTTGCAACCCTTTTATCTAACATAAAATATATTACAGTTTTTTAAAATCTTATAAAAATATATTAAAATTTTAATAAAAAAATATAATTATATGGATTTCTAATTAATATTTTCAAACAATTATGATATTAATAAATATATGCACATTATAAAATTAATAAAAATTATTATTATATACCTTCAATTTTTATGAATGTTTTAATATATATTTTTTTGTTAGATAAAAGAATTGTAAATATAATATTAAAAAGTTATAAAAAATTAAACAAATAAGAGATTAATGAGGTATTAGTTAATTATAATGATAAAATATTATATAATAAGATAAATAAATTAATATTATTTTAAATTTCACTCAGTACAAATTTAATATATTTTTTAATTTTATAAAAATAAAATTATTCTTCATATTAATTTTTAAAGATTCTAAAAATTTAAATATATATTTAAAAATAACATATTAAAAATATTTTATTTTAGATTATTTAATTATAAATTTAATTAGATTAATGAATTATTTGAAATTTTTAATTTTAAAAAGATAAATATAATTATTGGAAAAGATTATATTTTAAATAATTCGAAAATTTAATTGGAATTTGTTGTAATATCTTTCCCTAAAATCGGTAATGAGAACGCCATTGGACCCAAATGGATCCAGAATTGTGTTTCTGTGCCTTATCACTGGAGGTAAAAATGTAATTTTGTCTTACGATATAATTACGGTTTTATCCTCAGTTGTTCATAAATCTTCCAATTTACCATTTGGTTGATTGAATCTCTCTCACCAACTTTACCAAAACAAAATTGATAAAAAAAAAAATTATCCACCAACAACCAATAATGTTGAATCTTGGTTGGTGTTTTACTTTTAAATTTATTATAAACACAAATTAAATATTACATGTAATTTATTCCTATTTTTATTGTGTTATCAGTAGAAATAGATTCATGAGAATGATTATGATCATAGTGTTAAGCCCTAAATAACATAAATTATATTTACTATTTTCAAAATTAAAATACTTATTTCAACTAAGTTAGCTTATAATTTTTGTTTGGACATTTCAATAAAATTTTAGAGACCTAAGTAGTTAAATTTGTAGGAGGGAGGATATGTTATCCTAAGCGACAGCGAAGCTGTCGCTGTCTCATTTATCAAAACGACGTAGTTTTGATAAATGAGACAAATAAAAAATTATATATATTAAATAAACTCTAAATCCTAAATTCTAAACTTTAAACCCTAAATCATAAACTCTATAAAATTATATATATGACATTTTATTTTAATATTCAATTTTCTCTTTCCTCTCTTCACTCTCCTATGAGACAGTAAATGAGACATAAACAGCACTCTCCTATGAGTCAGCAAATGAGACATAAACAGCAGTTTCGAATTCAATTCGTAGAGACAACAAGAATATTAATAAGAAAAATAAACCACCACTTTTATGTGTGCATAAACCATAACCTCATTTAAAATAGTACTTTTGAATTCATATTTATTTTTAATTTGGGATAAAATATTTCTTACAAAAATGACACTTTAGATCATTAGCTAGGCCAAATAATAAAATTAAAACAAGTTACTTACATTTAAAACAAAACTAAATTTTATTTGGTAGCCTTTTTAACCTTATTTACATTAAAATTTATTTGTACAGTATACAATTAGATAAACATGTCTTTTTTATTATATATTAATTTTTTATTTTTATATTGGCATCTTAGAAACTAAGGTCAATTTGAGGATTGTTGATAGAATAATTTGGTCAAACTCGGTTTAAATTAATTAAACATAACTTAATTTAAAAGATTATTTGTTTGAAATTAGAGTCGTCAAGTGATTTTATGAAAATCAATAAAATGATACGTGCATAAACGTATTTATACCAGAATTTATGTAAGGGTTTGTGTCTTGGTTACGCTCGAGAAATGACTTTCGCGCTATGTTCTTTGTGCCCGTCAAAGGACGACATTATTTAAAAAAAATATAATAGTCTGTCTATTAAAACTTTATTTATAACATTTATTTTCTTCATTTAATAGTCTGATGGTTCTAAACAAGGATATGTTTAAATTGCGTAAATAATTGTACAAAATTATTTAGAAGGCATATTTGCAACTGCGTTGATATATTACTCAGTAAAAATCCTGAAAATATTAGAAAAAATGTTAGAAAGTTAAATCCAGTTTTCAAGCATAATTTTAAAAAAAAAAATATTTAAGCTGATTTGATCTAGTTTCTTTCAACAAAAAGTTCATACATGATATAGGAAATGATTATAAACAAAGAAATCACATGAACAAGCTATAAAACCGATGAAACTAGAAAATTTTGAAACAATTCAAACTTTCAATCACAAATTGAAGTACAAGGCTTATGGATTCATACTAACAACTCGAGAACACTCCTTAGATGTGTTGGAGGCTATCCAGAAACCTAGATCAAAGCTAGGATCGCTGGAGAAGGTTTTGACAAAAATCAGTTCTTGGCCGGAATTAAAAACTTTAATTTAGTGTGTAATTTGATGTAATTGTTTGATGTCTTGGTAGATAAAGCATTAAGGAGTATTTATAGTTGATTAGGTCGATCGAAGGTAGATGAATTCAACTTCAAATTGATGATAAATATCTTAATTCAAGCTCTCAGGAAAGGTGCAGATTCGTAAATCCAAAAAGTTATTAAGCGGTATATGATAGGACCTCATATTGATAGCGAGACTAAAAAGAAAGTGTCACGATATGCGAAAGGATCTTGTCTCTAGTCTAACTGGCCCTGCTTTTAGGTTGGTCTTTAGCCCTACTTTTGGCTTTTGTCTTACTTTTAGCTACTGTCCTCCAACCCTTTAACTCATGTCGTTTACAACTTTATATTTTTTAGAGGGGGTTAATTATTTTTAGGGTATTTCTAACTAATGGAATAATCGGAAATTCTATCCATAATATTATCTTCAATCGTGGAAACCTATTTCTAGGGCAATGTAGCCAACCTAGGTATATGGTTATTGTTGGTGATGATAAGACGAAGATAAGGGTGAAAAAATCATCGGATAAGGTTGAGAAATGAAGGAGCTATACTTTTTAGAAGAAACGCGTAGACGAGCGTCGCGATTCCGACGAGCGTCTGACACGACGAAGAAGACGACCCAAAACAGCGTTGTTTTGTGGCTCCGTTAAGCGTTCCATGTAGTCCGTCAGTGATTAGGCTAACGGGATTAGCTTATCCCGTTAGTTGATTTGGTGTGGCAGGCGCGCGCTAGCTTCGTTACAACGGGTTGTGTGGTGCGTTCTTGGGCGCTGGATCAAAATTCAGGCTGATCTGATGGGTGAGAATCTTGCTGCAACCTATTAAACATAATTTCAGCTACACTAGATTATCAGTTTAATTTTTAATAAAAAGTTATTTGAAATTAATTTTTAATCCAATTTAAGCATTTTTCTTTACCAAAAATTCCACAAAAAAATATTTCTAGAATCATAATAAAATTTATGTTTATATTTTAGTTTTTTTGGTATTTTTGGGAATTTTGGGGTATATATTTAATTGTTTTAAGCCATAATTTAAACCTAATTTATGTTTAAAATACTAATTAAATAAATTCAATTCGTAATTAGGGTTTAATTATGACAATAATTAACCCTTAATTTGGTTTTAATTCCATCTTTGGGTTATTTTGAATTTAAAAATTCAAAATATTATATTAATATTATTAAAAATAATAATATTTTTGTAAATAGGGTATGTCAAATTTTTATGCTTACAAAATGTCGCTCTCGAATCGAGTTTGAGTAAAACAAACTTGTTTATAGAAAATATAGATTCGAGGAATGAACATCTTGAAATTTGTACCCCTAACTTATAATAAGGTGGAAGGATAAAATATGGAGGGCATGCAAATGCTATGGATGAATCATAACAATGACTCATAGATGGGGAAAGTTGTATGAGATTCGATCGCTAGTTGAATCTTGTTTGGGGATAGACTATCACAATAGTCTTATGCTTACTGGGGAACAAGGCAGGACCCCAACTAAGGATGGATTATAATAACAATTCTGTCATAACAATGATTGAAAATATTTATCAACAGATGATTTCAATACCTCAACCTACACGGGAGTTTTTTTTCAAAATCCTTCCATCGAGGGTTAATTGTTTGGATAATCGCGGAGCACGAAAATGAGCTTATTGAGAATATTCATCGATTAGAGTTTTCTGGAAACTTGGGGTTGTAATTGGGAGATTAATCACTATTAGCTTAATAAAGCTGCTCTTTATATCTTGCCCCTACTTATTTCTTAAAATTCTTGTCATCGGTAGGTGGAAAGAACCAATGTTCCTATTATCTTTTGACTTTATGTTAAACAGAACTATGAATAGCTATTCCTTTATTTATTTATTTTTTATTGAGTTTGATATCGAACCTATATAAAGGCTGCCTACGTATCTTCCTTTTGTCCTTGACATATTCTTTTTATTTCTTTGGAAGAATCAGGTCTCGCGTAGTTCTCCATATCTTCATGTGACGTAGTTGTACAAAAATAGAGGTCGATTAGTCCATCTCAAACTAGGGACTAACTTGTGGAGATTCTAACGTTATACAATACTAGAGATCGACTAATCAATTTTGAGGTTGAGGACTAAACATGTTTCAATCATGGTAAGGCTGGATTGTGAGCCGTCAAAGTCCTGGTAAGGTTGGATTATGAGCGGTCATAGTCCTAATAAAGGTAGATTGTGAGCCATCATAATCCTGGTAAAGCTGGATTGTGAGCCGTCGTAATCCTCGTAAGGCTAGATCGTGAGTCATTATAATCCTGGTAAGGCTGGATTGTGAGTCGTTGTAATCCTGATAAGTATGGATTGTGAGCCGTCATAATCTTGGTAAGGCTGAATTGTGATCTGTCTTAATCCTGGTAAGACTGGATTGTGAGCCGTCGTAATCCTGATAAGGCTAGATTAGGAGCCGTCATAATCCTAGTAAGGCTGGATTGTGAGCCGTCGTAATACTGGTAAGGCTAGATTGAGAGTCATCATAATCTTGGTAAGGTTGGATTGTGAGTTGTCGTAATCTTGGTAAGGCTGGATTGTGAGCCATCGTAATCCTGGTAATTCTGGATCGTGAGTCGTCGCAATCCTGGTAATGCTGGATCGTGAGCCGTCGTAATCCTAGTAATGCTGGATCGTGAGCCGTCGTAATCCTGGTAAGGCTGGATCGTGAGCCGTCGTAATCCTGGTAAGGCTGGATTGTGAGCCGTCGTAATCTTGGTAAGGCTGGATTGTGAGCCATCGTAATCCTTGTAAGGCTGGATTGTGAGCCGTCATAATCCTGGTAAGGCTGGATTGTGAGCCGTCGTAATCCTAGTAAGGCTGGATTGTGAGCCATCGTAATCCTGGTAAAGCTGGATTGTGAGCTGTCGTAATCTTGGTAAGGCTGGATTGTGAACCGTCATAATCTTAGTAAGGTTGGATTGTGAGTCGTCGTAATCCTAGTAAGATTGGTTTTGAGCCTTAATATGCATGTATTGATATTACACATAATATTGTTTTAGTGCGTCTTCTCGGAGCAATAAACTCTTCACCTAGGGTCTTTCTTGAATAGGAAGAGTCTTTCCCATCGTGGTCAGAACTTTCCCCTAGGGTCTAACAGTTCTCGAGTTACCTTGAACACCAAGTCACCTTCTTTTAGGTTTTTGGGTTTGACCTTTCTATTAAAGGTGTCGGCTATTTGCTCTTGGTAGGCCCGGGTCTTGCACAATGCATCTAACATGTGGTCTTTCATCAACTGGTCATAATGAGCTTTTACCTAGTCTTCTTCAACAACATGAGATTCCAAAAGGACTCTTCAATATAGGGATTTCAATCTCGATAGGTTGTACGACATACATACCGTGTACTAGAGAATAAGGAGTTTCGTCTATCGATGCTCGAGTAGTCATACGGTATCCCCATAAGGCAAATGACAACTTTTCATGGCAGTTCTTGTATGTGTCGGTCATCTTCTTGATGATTCTAATCACATTCTTGTTAGCTGCTTCGACCACGTCGTTAGTTTGGGGACGATAGGGCGATGATTTATGGTGTTCAATCTTGAACTCTTTGAGTAAGGATAAAACATTTCCCTAGAAGTGTCTTCCATTATCTAAAATAAGGGCATGAGGCTCTCTGTATCTAGCGATGTTGTTAACACGGATGAACTTTTCCACTTGAGTAGATTTCAGAACCTTATAGGATGCTGCCTCGACCCATTTGGAGAAATAGTTCCCGATGACATCAATGCCCCATGTAGAAAAGGGCCATGATGATGTCATATTTTACAACAAAGATGTTGGAGTATGTTTTAGATTATCATATATCTGATATTGGTGACAGTTTTTTAAATAGATGACACATTCTTGTTCGATATTTTGCCAATAATATCCGAGACGGAGTATTTTTTTTGGTAAGGGCTACTTCATTCATGTGTGGACCACACACTCCTACGTGTACTTCTTCTATGATCTGTCATGCTTCGAGACCATCGACGTAGATTATATTTTGACCATCAAAAGATTGTTTGTATAGCTTGTTAGCTATCCAAGCATAGTGGTGGAATATTGGCGCAAGGCTCTTCGTTCCTTAGCTCGGAAATGGGACAGATATTCTCCATACTCGATGTAATTTTGAAGAATATCGAACCATTGTTTGATGGGCACTTGAATGGAGGCTACCACTCCAACTTCAAAGTTGGGCTTTTGTTTTTACCATATTTTCAAAAGTCTCACCTTAATTCAAATAGGGATTTGGATCATAGCTGTTAGCGTAGCTAAAGTATCGACAAAGCAATTTTGGCTTCTAGGCGCGTATACAAAAGACACGTGATCGAACTTGACGATAAACTGGAGTAGGCAAGTGTGATAGGGTTTGAGATTTTCCTCGTACTTTCCATGTTCCGTTGACCTGGGTTATAACCAGGTTATAGTCGACAACTACGTCTAGTTTGGTTGCTCCTCTTTCGTATGCGATTTTGAGACCTGAGAGACATGCTTCATACTCAACTTCATTGTTGGTTACAAAATACACTAACTTAATAGAGATGTGATTGTATGTTCCCTTGGGATCTATCAAGAGAATTCCAATTCCATAGCCATGTTTGGACGAAGCTCCATCAAACATTAGCTTCCACGTGTCTGAAGAAATAGACATTATGGTGTCATTAGGAAAGTCGAGTTCAAAAGAAGGCTCGACTGTGATAGGTTGATCTACCAGGAAGTCTGCAACAATGCTTCCTTTAACAGATTTATGAACCATATAGGTGATATCGTATTTAGAAATCATCATCATTCATTTAGTGAGTCTAGGAGACAAGAGCATTTGCTGAAATAAATAATGGATTGGATCCAACCGGGATACCAACTTGATATGGTGGGCTTGCATATAATGTCTTAGTCTTTTGGTGACCCATGCAAGTGTCCAACACACTTTCTCGGGTGTCTAATAGTTTAATTTGTACCCAGTCATTATCTTGCTGAGGTAGTAGACGACGATTTCGAGCTTACTCTTGTTTTCTTGAGCCAATAGGTTGCCCATAGTCGAGTTTGTCACTATGAGATAGAAAATCAAAGGAACATCGGGCCTTAGTAACATAAGGACTGGTAGTGATTTTAGATAGTCTTTGATTTTAGATAGTCTTTGATTTTTTCAAATGTTTGTTGACAAGTTTCATCTCATTGGAATTTCTGATCATTTTTCAGTAACTTAAAAAAAGATCACAAGTAAGAGTCAGTTAGATAATGAACCGACTAATGAAATGAATTTTGCCGAGGAAGTCTCGGACTTCTCTCTCATTTCGAGGTGTAGGCATAGTCGTAATTGCCTCGATTTTGGAGGGATCAATTTCTATTCCATGTTGGGTAATAAAAAATCCTAGCATCTTACCTTCGGTGTCTCCGAAAGCACATTTCTTTGGATTTAACCGAAGACGGTATTTTTTAATTCTTTGCAAGAATTTGTCTAAGTAGGAATATGACCCTGACAATCTTTGGATTTCACAATCATGTCGTCAATGTAGACTACCACCTCCTTGTGGATCATGTCATGCAAGATCATAGTGACTGTTCTTTAGTAAGTAGCCCCGACGTTTTTTAGACCGAAATGCATGACCCTGAAACAAAACGTGACTACCTTTGTGAAAAAATAAATTATCTTAATAAAAGTTGATTTTGTATATAAAAGAAAATTAAAATCGACAAGTCTGGGCCCAGAGAGAAAATTCTTTGAATTTTTTTCGAATCAACTAGATTAAAAAGAGCACAGTATATTCATCCCTATTCCAACTCGAAGACAAATATGAAAGTCTCACAAACTGAAGTATGGAGAATAGGAGGAGTTGGATTGAGTTCAACGAGAAAATCAAATAAGCCAACTTCTTTTTTTTAATTAAGAATCCAACTTTAGGTTTTATCTTCCTAATATGCCATAAGACACTAACTATATTTAACATAGGTCTCATTTTATTTTATTTTATTTTTTTCTTAAAAAAATTTATTTGTGGCACGTTTATATCATATTTTTTTTTATATAAAAATAATTTATTTTAGTAAACTTAAAATTCTTATAAATATAAAAAATAAATAAATATATTAAAGATGTTATATATTTAATTGTGTTTATTTATTTTAAGAGAACAAGATTATCAGACACAAATACGCAAATTATAATTTCAATTTATAAAATCAGTATTTACTTAAAAAATTATCGTAAAATAATAGTAATTAAATATTGTTATTATATATATAATTAAAAATAAATCTAATCTAAATAATAACACTAAAAATAATTCAAAGTTATAAATTTAATTATTTAAATAAATTGTCTTTAATATAAAATTACCAAAATTAATAATTTATAAATTGGTAAAATTCTAAACTATAAAATTAAAATAATAAGAATTTAACTAATATATATATATATATATATTATAATCCTAAAATTTTAAAAATACCAAGAATAAGTTGTTCCACTGAATCTTTGTTATTTTTATTGATACAAGAAAAAAAAAACTATTTTCTCATAGAAATCCCTCATCATCCAAAAACTACATGTCAAGATGTTTAATCTCCTAAGCTGTTCCCTTCCTCTTCCTTGCATCAAAGTAATTGCATATCCGAACTAACAGGAATTCAAAATAAAAATAAAACTAAAAATTAAGCTTGTATTAGTACATTTCAGTTCTGATTCTTTAAAATAATCGGCAACAATTAAGAATATAGATATTTAAGAAAAAGAATGATCCAAATAATTACAAAGTTGAAAATTAAAATTTATCTTATCCCACATATAAGTTAATTTCTAACTTTGTTGAACTGATTCCTCTAAAAAAATAAGTTGGACAATCTTAATCCAAATTATAATAATTATATTAAATTTTATATAAAACAAATTGTCCATTATTATAATTACGATAATCTATTAAATATAGTTATTATAATTCTTAATCATGCTTATTTTAAGAATTTATGAATTTTTAAATTATTCCTCATCTTTTGTTGATGAACCACAATATTTGTAATCTAATCAATGAGACAAAGTAAGAACTAGTTCAGATTGGAGTTATTTGAATAATTTAAAAAAGAAAAAATAAATAATGATGGTCGATAATTTTGATGAGGTAATGATTATTTTTTATAACGTAAAGGGGTATTAATATATATACATAAATAAAATAAAATTGATAATTTAAAATAAAAAGTATTTTAGTATTTTGATTAATAAATTAAGTGATTTGATAGATTAGAGAAAAATGAAATAATATTTGATTTTGTTTGGATTATCAAAATAACTCAATTGCTTAAGTTTTTACTTCAAAACATAACATCATATCAATTATCTAATCAATTATTTTATTAATTTAAATATTAAAATTATTTTTAATTTTTTTATATAAATTAATTATTAAATAAAAATATAAAGAGAAAGGATAATTTAGTCAAAAAAATTAAAAAATTATTTTTTTCTTAATTTTAATCAAACAATAGTTTTTTTTATAGAAAAACTCGGTTAACCACTTCTTCAAACGGTGCCTAAATGTACCAAAACAAAGGTATATTGTTTGTAATAGTAAAATTTTAATTCATAATAACACATTAAATTAATAAGAATTTTAATATTCTAAAGTATTAATATACAAAATTTAAAATATAATTGAAGATATCTTCTTCTTTTTTAAATAAACTCAGTTTAAATTAAAATAGTCTCGATTAAGATACCAATTATTTTAAGTTTGATTTTCAGCTCTAAGGTCTTAGGTACGATCATACATAACGTCCTAAGTTGTTTATTTCTTATTTCTTAACATTTATAAAAAAATTCTAGTAACATAAAAAATAATGTTAGTTTTAAAATAGGAACATTATCTTTTAACTGGATTTAATAGCTTATACTTCACATTTTATGTAACAGATGTTACTATATCACAAGCTTAAAAATTCAAACACAATTTTCAATGAACACATATTATTTATTTATTTATTCTGGTCAATATACTACGCTCCCTCTTATTACACATTCATATGTAAAAAGTATGGTATTCATTTTCTCTAAAACTAATATTTAAATAAATTAAAAAAATTATTAACATGACATTAAGAAGTCATGTACATGACGTAATGTAGATTGTTATTGTGTTTATCACGATCATATGTCAATTTGACGTAAGAAGAAGATAAAATATTATAAAATTCTTGTGGCATTGAATATTGGATCATCAAGGTCATAATATATATTATATATATAATCTTACAGAAACTTCTTTTAATAATTTATTTGTCAATATCTAAATAATAATAAATATTTCTTTTAAAATAAATGTTATTTTGTAAATATCAATCAATAAACGACCAAACATAGATAAGTTTTTTACTATCCATGTTTACTTTTTGTGCACCCGGGGACTCACATATTGACTAAAAAAATGGACTATTTAAATAAAGAGCAATTCTAAATCTAGAAGCCAACAAGAAATAATAGTAACTTTGACTATTACATAATAATATAACTATTTAATTTATTAAATTATTTTAATTAAAATTGAGTTTTATATAAATAAAAATACCATTTTTGAAGTCCATAACATTGATAGTCAAAATTCTAAAACTCAATTGTTACTTTTGAAAGATATTTTTTCAACTAATCCTATCTAAAATAGATGTAAAATTAGACTAATCTTAATATTTAAGTTTTAGTTTGTTTTAGTATATATGTGAGTTAAACATATAGTGGAATATTGAACACAAATTAAATATATATATATAAGGATAGATTTTGTTTAAATATAAAAATGGTAACATAACATGAAATTCATATAAAACAATGTCACTAAATTATTATGACATTTTTTTTTATCAATGGCCTAAAATTTCACAAACAAGTCATGATCATCAAATAAACTAAAAATGCAAACACCTAAATCTATGTTGGTTAGTTGACCGTTTTTATTCGTTGAATAAGTTCTTTTTGAGTTTTTAATTGATTAAGTTATCGTAATGTCTTTTTATGTTTAAATTTTTTTTATTTAATTTTAATTGATTAATTGAATTATTTGATGATTAAAAATAAATACAATGAGATAGTAAATAAAAAAAATAATAATAATCAAAATATTTTTAAAAAAATCAAAATCAACCATAGTTGAATAGAACTAACAACAATAAATTTGAGTAATCATGATATTGGGGTTTGTGGGACAGAAAATCAATGGCAAGGACTGATTCAATAAAACAAAACAAATAAAATACAACATATATATATTGGAGTCAATCCTCACGACTATGACTAATTAATTAATTCACCCAACTTTATAATTTATATGATGTTGATATTTGATAAATAAATGTAACACTTACCCCACATTACAATTTATAGTGATCACACTAGCTGCGTACTCTTTTTGCCCGGCCGATCATGAAGCCTTTGATCAACTGTCACGATGTCGATGTTGATGTCGATGTCGAGAATACAAGGAACAACGTTAATTGTCTTCCCGGTTTTCGATTCCATCCAACCGACGAAGAGCTTGTTGAATTTTACCTTAGAAGAAAGGTTGATCTAAGAATAACAACTAGTATTGATCAACTCATTAAACATCTTAATGTCTACAACTATGATCCTTGGGATCTTCCAAATATACATGGAGAATTAATGAAAGAGATGTATTTTTTCTGTAAGAGAGGAAGAAAGTACAAGAACAGCACAAGGCCTAATAGGGTGACCCCCTCTGGTTTCTGGAAGGCAACCGGCATTGATCGAACCATATACTCAACAGCCCAAAACCACGAGTGCATAGGCCTCAAGAAGACTTTGGTTTTCTATCGCGGAATCGCAGGAAAAGGGACCAAAACAGAATGGATGATGCATGAGTTTCGCCTTTCCCCTGTTTCCACTCATGATCATCATAATAACATTATTATTGATCTAGAAGTTGTAAGTAATTAGTTAATTATTTTGTTATCTTATATTGTTTGTTTTGATTTAATGTATGTAATATATTGCAGGAAGTTTGGACCATTTGTCGCATTTTCGCGAGAGAGGGGCCACTTAGGAAGTCGGTTGAGTTGGGAATATTGAGAAACGATAACAATAATATTATCGACCAAAGTTACATTAGGTTTGCATCACCAATAGTTGAAAACCAAATAGAGATGGAAAAGAAGGACCTCCTTACAACTGATCATCATCAAGATAATGAAGTAATTGTAAGCCAAGAAATGGATCATGAGTTCATCATCAAGTATGCAACCTTGTGGGATGAACTTGGGCCTGTGGTATATAGTAGTGGAATAATTTGATCCATCTTATTTTGATGATAGATGTTAAATACACTTCTAGAGGCTTTAGGTAGTTAAAAGAATCATACATAAAATAAAAAGAATATAGTTTAAATGTAACACTGAATAATGTCATTAGAGTTGAATATGAGACTCCCATACTTTTTTGCATTATCGGGTGTTGTTAGTATCTGGAGTCTCATGTGGAGTATCGGAGATTTATTGGGTGATGTATAATATCCTATTTATTTATTTCAAACTCGATAATGTGTTAGGCGATCTGTTTGTATTATTGTTTTCATGTTTTTTTTATTTCATTTGTTCATTTTTGGTTACCTGACAAAAAAAATTGAATTGCTATCTATATATGATTCTATACAACAATTCTATTCGCGGACAAATGCAAATCTAGGCAGCTGAATTGATACAAAACAAAAGAAAATTAAGATATGATCGATCTTAGTTCTCAAACCTGGGGATTTACTTAAGATATAACTAATGTGTTCATTGTTATTTCTTGGTACTTAGACCTAAAAGGCCATTATGATGTTGCTGTTTATTGTTAGATTTTTGTCCTTCATCATGTGTTCTTATCCAAGTTATTTTACTTGGCTGTTAAATTTCCACATACTCCTTTGCAAGACGAACAAAATAACTTGGCTAGTGATTGTGAACGAGAATCAATAACTTTGTTGCTGGTACTGTTGTGAAGTTGCATTTGTTTTTGTGGTTATCTTTGGCTTGACAATTCATGCTGAAGATGATTGTAAAGAGGTCATTCGATATTGACAATTTGTTTACTAATGGAAGATGTGAAAGTTTCTTTATTCCCATGTCATTCTTCCTACATCTTACTAGTCTCAATTGGCATAAAAGATGTATTATGTATGCCATAGGAATTAAATCTTCACATTTTGAAGTTGTTATCGCCTTTTGCTATGTGTTTTCCACATTTTGTACTCGTCTAGATTGAACTTTACTATGTTTTTAGTTTTGGCTCATTCTCTTTGGAGCAAGATAGATTGGCTTATAATAGTTTTGGCATTGGTAGATGCAAGTAGTACTTTGGGAAGAATATTCAGTCTTGTTTATATTTCACATCTCTTCATGAGAAAACTGCTTTCACCTTAACTAGGACTAATGCCCAGGATTTAATTAGAACAAGAGTATTTGAACTCATGTCATTGACAAATTGCAGGTGGGAAATATCAGATTAAGTCTATTTACTTCCTTAGGCAACAAATACATGGTATTTGATTCGACAGATACAAAACAATGGTTGCAACCTCAATTAATCAATCCATTTATGTTAATCAGTAGTGAGCATATGTGCTTGTTTATCGCAGAACTTTGTAAGGAATGAATATTGAAAGAAACAGGAATGTTGGACCAATATGGAGGGAAAAGAAAACATATTCCTTTGAGTGCGCAATCAAGGGCATATTTGCTGCATATGAAGAGTTGACAAATGTGATGATTCAGCATAAACTAAAAAGAATGATGAAAAAGTGGGAAGCACTGTGCAAGACCCAAGCCTATTGAGGAATGCAATTGCTAAGGTTTCAGTCAACAAAAAAATAAGATTGGATTATTGTGTTCCCATACTCTTCAAGATAATGTTTGTCATTCCAATCCACAATCCAATGCCAGAATAGTGTGAAATGAAATCAATATTTTCAGCATTGTTAAAGATATTGAAGATGTGGACCTCGGCCCACTCACACAGGAGTTGGTCTAGGTCTTTCAGCTGTGCAAGTTTGAAGGATTAGAAGATTAGAATAAAATAAAATTCCTAATTTTATACTAGTTAGTTTTCTAACTCAATCCCTGATTTTATGTTTATTAGTTTTCAAAGCTAGCTTTCTTTGTATATTGTTTGTGTTCAAAGTTGGTCATCTTCCTTCCCTAATTGATATCAATATTTCAGTATCTATATATCTTGCTTTTATCAAAACTCTGAAGCTTCTAATGGATTTAGGATTTCTGTTTGCCCAATAAGTTTTTTCTCACCTAATTTGTCTAATTCATTTTGCTTCAGGCATGGAGAAAGATAGTTTTTGTTAATGCTATCAAGTCATTAGCTCATTTAAGAGCCATTTCAGCATTATTGAATCCGAGTAAATAAGTTTCTATCATTTCCCCCAAGTTTTAATCCTGATGGCTTAGACAATGGATTAATTTAGTGTCACATTGGCCTAGTTAGATATTAAATTTAATGTTCTTATACAAAGGTTAGGCAAATGGCAACATCAGCTGACCAATTAGTATGCAAATGGCCACATGTATGGCTGTGGATCTGTCTGATGTAGTAGTCCCCATATATAGATGCATCCAATGCATTTATTGACACGATCTTTCCACATCCTACGGTTTACAATCTTTTCATAAATATGGCACGATCATGAATGATGTAGGCCACAACAAGAACACTATATACATATAACATTATCTAGCTAGGCCAATGTGACGTTTCAGATCATTTAGTTTGCATTTGCACTAGAATTTGAACATTTTGTGGGGGCACTTCCTTAGTCAAGTTGCAACAGCATGGATAATGTCCCTTTGAATTACTTAACAAAAACAAATACTACCATCATCATTAAGATGGTAAAAAAGCAAATTGTCTTTCTTGATATTGTTATTTGATAATGCATTAATGCCTCTCTGTTTATTTACTTGCAAATAACTTGAATTTTTCTATGAAACCATTATGATATGTAAATGTTACATCATGATGACTTGGTGGGGACATGCATTATTGTCTTCTTCAAAATCACTTATCCTGTATGTGAGCACAGAACAGCCACTTCATGATTCTTGCCCTCTATCTGGTCCAGTACTTTTCTCTCTGACACTTGCATATGTGAATTAAGATGAAACTTTTGGACTCATATAAAATAAAGAAACCAACTGTACTAAATGACACTTTCAAGGGCTGGGCCCTGCTTGCTGATTACTACTATTATTATTATTATTATGGTGTGAAACTGTCTTCTATTATGAGGTTCTGAAAAATTACATCTTTTTGGATATTTTAAAAATAAGAGAGTCTATTATGAATTACTGTAAATGTTTATTATTATTTTTTACATTTTGTGCAGACATAAATCATTTTAACCAGGTAATTATTCAAACTATCCACTTTGTGTTGTGATGTATCAAAAGGAGAAGTGATTAATTTGTGGCTGATTTTAAGGAGGAATTGGATTTATAATTAGGTTGGTTAATGAGGTATCTAGATTAGCCCAATTTTGTCGGATAGGTATATATACTTGGGAGTAGTTATTAAAGTTTAAAGCTAGAAATTTCCATTTATATGCAACCATTTGAGGTATACTACCCCCACTGAAGCTAAGCTAAGCTAAGCTATATAAGATGATGATGATGATGATAGGGAGCTGGACCATTTTTTATGATTCTAGTCAATTAAGCAACTTGGTATTGGAACAACACCATTGAAAAATCTTTCATGGTCCATCATCAATGGTGGGGGCCAGAAATTTCCTGCAAATTTACCCATATGGTTGAGTTGTCCGCAAACAAAGCATATGCACTTCAACATCATCTCAATAATATATATATTGTATATAATATATAAGAGTGATGATTCTTTGTCATGTCATTATCAACTCTCTAGTCTTTTGTCTTTAATTTTACTGTTGTGTGCAACCTTTCAGAAAAGGGCAATTGAGAAAAGATGGGAGATTGAAAACATAGTACATGCATAATCAGCTAGCTAGCTAGCTAGTCTTTGATAGGGATCATTGGATTGGAATCCTCTTTTTCTTGATTTTTTTATAGGAAAAAGAAAAAAACTCAATAGGAAACCATAATGGGGAAAGATGAATAAATAAAATGCCCACTTCTTTTAGTTATCATGTGTGCCCACTATTCTCTTGGTCCACTCAACCAAACAACATGGGAATGATTTTTGGTGGTTGGCTTTTGAGTGGTGCCTAATCTAGACAACAGGGGAACAAACTATTGCGACAATTCAAGCAATTAAGTGGAAGTCCCCACTAATGAAGGAAAAGAGAGAATGATACTTCCCAAGTGGGGAGTTTAGGTTAGCAGCCATAATCAACTTTAGTGGAGGATTATTGATTATATATTAAACCTTGATATAGAGACCTAAGCATAGGCAGAAGAATGTGATGTTTAATTAATTAATTAGATTAGATTAATATTTCTTTGCTTCATATCTGTCTCAACCTTAGGAAAGAATAAAGGCAATCTTTTTACTGGTTATCAGTTTTCTTCTTTTCTTTTTAGTGGTTCTCACCACCTCAAGTGGGTACTTACTTTAGGATTCATCAAATATCGACAATATCTTTGGTAGCATCACTTCTTTACCCAAATCTTACCAAATCCACCCCATATGTAAAGTGTATAATGCCTGTCTGGTCATAGAGATAAAAAAAAAATACCCACACAGATACTTAAGCCTATAAGAATATATAAGATAAGATATGAAAATGTGTGTGAACAGAAATTTGAATTCTCTCATCATCTCTTCTTTTTGGGTGATGATTCTATTGCGGACCGACCCTTGATACTTTTCCCAAAAAGAGAATCAAATAAGCTTAAGCCTATCATAGTGGGAACGGTAGATATTGCAGCAGATGACTGCAACATTAATAAGAGAAGCACTAGCTTGAGAGAAAATGGGAATCCAATGTCATCAGAGTAATTAGATTCCCATTAGAATCGACTGACTGACTCACTGACTGACTTACTGGTAAAAGCAATCTAGAATAGAATAGAATAGATCATGCAGGAAATGCCTAGATCCATGATGCATGATGGTTATTAATAAAGTAATGTATGTGAGAGTCAAAAGCTATAAGATTTTGAACACAGGTATTTCTTTATTGAAATTTGCAACCTATACACACACATTACCACTTCATGTGATCATCACCTCACCGACAGAGAGAAGTCCTATTGGTTTTGGGTCCATATGTTAATTAGAAAAAAACCTATCTGGGTTGGCCCCAACTCCAATAGAGAAGTTTCATGAGGGGGGGGGACCCATTTGAGTTAAAGTTGATGAGAGAACAAAGGAAAGAAGAAGAAGAAGATACAATTGAGGGTTGATGAAGTCTGTGTTTTCTGAGTGCCCCCTACCTTTATTTTAACAAGCTAGGGAAGAAGAAAGTTGAGAATACCCATCATCATGGCCCCTCCCCCCATGAATTGCAACAGTACATGATAGCCATTAGTAGCTTAATTAGCTCCACCTATGCCTTTGTGGTAGCTAGTACTGTCCCATTCTATTCTTTACAGCAGCTGTATGCCCCACCTCCAACTGAAAAACTGGGGAATATTGATTAATTCCTCTTCTACCTTTTAAAATGGACAGCTTGTTTGACACAAACACATTCACAAATAAAGAAGATATACAAAAGGGGGTTGGGATTCGATATACTTTAAGCATGCATATGTATTGATGCTATCCATGTACTTAATTGTAGGATTTTAGTTGTTCAAATGCTTTTCTTCTTCTTTTTTTTATAAAAGGAACAACCTTTTCATGGATCCACACATTGCCAATGTGAAAAAACAAACCAAAGTATTGCAATTCGTGTCATATGTTGTCATTAACTAATCAATACAAGATATCGCCCATTATCAAGATCTTCAATATGAATTTGATCGGCGGGTATGTCACGATATCATGATTGGGTCAAGTCGCCTTATTCCCTTCATAGTTGAGGCCACTAAAAAAGATTTTGTCATCTTTGCAATTTCATCAAGTGGAGAGACTTGTTGTGTTAATTGTTGGTTCATACAATTGGTGGATCCTTGTGTGTATCCATGTATATTTGTCCCTTATCTTGCCATTTTTTTCTTATCAATAATTCTTATGTTATTATGAATAAACAAAATCAAAAGTTTAGCTTATAAGTTAAATAATTTGAATTGTGGGTGAGACAGGAATAAGGAAATATAGATATCACAAAAAAAGGTTAAATTATACACATATTTGTTTATTATTAATTAAATAGTGTTAGTTTATATTGAAACATAATTAGAGTTGATACTAATTCCAATGAATGCTAAAAATAATAATAGCATATTTCTAATAAGATGTCTACATCGAATAAATCTGGAGATTTGTACGATGAGTGGGGGACCACCCCCAAAGACACTATTATACTACCCAATGTCACTTTCATGGATGCCCTAATCCATTTGTACTTAAAATTGCAAGCTACCCAATTAATTAATATCTTTATATCCTTACTTTATTCAAGCAATAATATCCTTCCATTTGTTTGTTATTATTTAATTGAGATTTACTATAGTCTATATGTCATTGTTCTTTACAAATTTTCACCAAGTTAAAGTGAATTATGGATAATAGGTGTTTTCCCTTTAAATTTCATAATCTTATGAGATTTATGAATGGATAACACCCTTTTCCTTTTGAGGTAATATGTGTTGGAGACGACTAATATAACTACTCTCTTTCGCCCTTTTTACGATAAATTTCAAAATAGAAAAGTCTCTTCTTACAATAAAAGTAAAAGCACACACCTAAAACAAATACATGATCTATATATGCCTTTAACTACCCTTACTTTGTTTTCTTTTTTTATTATTAAATATCTATTATTAATTTACATTTCATCTAAATGTCCACTTAATAATTGTGAATACAAACGTCTAGATCTCAATCTCTTGACATAGATTAAAGAAGGCTAAAACCCATTATTTTAAGTATGAATTACATGTAAAACATTGAAAATTATATACTTTGGAATTAAATCATAAAGGAGGGAAAGATTCCAAAAAAGAAATAATAATATCAAATCTTACAAGGCATCTTGATTTATAAATAAATACATAAATGTCAACATTACACTGTTTTTGAACAAAGTTGGTTGAGATGGGCCAATTGGCAGCATATTATAAAATGGTGCCAAATAATTATTCCTTTGTTTGGGCAAGATTGACATTAATTATGTGATTGAGACATATTTTGAATTTTTCTTTAATTACCTTCCAACTGGCATTTTAATTTTAATCACAACCCTACCAAAAGCTTGTCAAATGTCTTTGGGGCTGAAATTTATTTAATAAATGATAATGTTATTTCAAAATGGGGTAGACTAATTTCAAAATATAATTTATAACGATTTTGACATTTAAAATCAATTTAATTATATGTAATGGGACATGAATTAGTATTTTGTAAAATATAAATAAAGTAGCTTTCTTTGGGCTGCACTTGCACATGAAATTAATACCAAATCCCCTCAAATTATGTCAATTTAAAAATAATAATAGAAAATTTTCATGTGTATTAATAATAATTTGTCGGTTACTACTTAACCTGTAATAATATATTAATAACATTATTTAGAATATTCTGAAATAAAAAATAAATAAAAATGTTAATGCAAAGATTGATGTGCGGGTACCACTTCCATCGGTATTAATAAATAATAATTAATAATGAGGGGGTCATATTATAGTGGGACCCAGGAAAGGCATCGACAAAAGCAGCAACCTCAAAATCCTCAATTATTTTTGTGCTGTCCCTCTGTTACCTCGTCATTAAATGCTATTATTTTTGTCTTTTATATATATATTAATATACATATATTACCGAATCACACCTTTAATTAGTTGATAATGAGTTTTTTTTTTTAATTTTATAATTAAATTATTTAAATAATTCATAAGATAAGATAGAATTTGTATATATTTAGAATTGAGGGAGTAAGATGTAATTTAAAATCGTCTTGCGAAAATCGAACCGAATTGTCTTGTTCATGACGGTTTTTTTCCGAAATCGAATGGGAATGGGACGGGATGGTATTTGTGTCCCCCGTCCCGATTTTACCCCGATTCTGCCCCGAACACCATAAACATAATTATATTTATTAAATTATTAATATATTTATTTATTTACTATATTTTATAAGAATAGTAAGGTTATTTCTTTATAATAATATAAAATTTTAATATATTACAATATATATTATATTATATAACTTGTTTATATAATTTTATTGTATACTTTTTATTTTATTTTAAATAAAAATAATTATCAACGGTGTCCCGCGGGATTTTCCGAAACAGAAAAAAATCGAACAAGGTGGGAATGGTATTAAAAAAATCTCGAAATTAAAACGGTGCGGGGACGGTAAATGCATTCCCTGCCCCGAACCGCCCCATTGCCATCCCTAAGTGAGAGTAAAATTGGGAGATAAAATTATGTTGTCATGTTAATTATTGGAAAAAATATATAAGGGTTATTTTGATGTTAACCGGGTCTACTCATAAAGTGAAACATATACAATAATAAAATAATATAAAAAAAAAAGTGAAAAAAATTAACAAAAGAGGAGGTGATGCTTTATTTTTGTGTATAATTCGATGTTACATGTACATGTAGTGCATGTTTCCATTAAGAAAGCGTCACATATATAAATAAAAAAAATGAGAGATAATGTTTTACTTTTGTGTATAGGTGTCACTTTATGAGTGAGATACAGGTAGTTTCTGTAATGGTAGCATCGAATTAATCGTATAAGAAGACAGATAAATTTTATTATTTTTTTTAACTAATCAAATTCGAACGTTTCATTCCCTCATCCCCTATCTCTTTCAAATTCACTCTCCTAATTATTTCTTTTTAAAATTTTTAAATATATTCAACACTAAAATATGAAAACAAAATTGATAATGGAGTAAAATGTTTATGTTTAAATTCAAAACAAAAAAATATTGTGAGCGAAAAATACACTTGTAATTTACCCTCCAAACAAAACTAATAGATAAGGTAAAATCAATAAACCAATTTGTTAAAATATAATAATGATAATATTTAAGGTGGGACCAGAGAGAGACAAGTAAGGTAAACGACAAGACAATTACAGAAATCAAATGGGACCCATAATTTAGTGGGTCCCAAATCCCATCATCCATCATCTATCATCTATATTTTATTAAATAAATAAATAAAAAAGAAATAAAAAGTCCATCATAACGCACGCACCCCATTCCGAAACAATGACATCAACCATAACCTGCGCCTCCCATGTGGATTGTGGAGTAGCAATTAAAGGTCTTATTTAATTAAATAATAATTGGTCACGGAAATTGGGTTGCTTCACGTTTTATTATATATTATATTTATTATCTTTCACCAACAAGACGTGTCTTAAAAATGGGTGGTACTCCATCTACATCATTATTCTCATTAATACATCTTCTTATCACCATTATTTTTTCAATCTTTCAAATTATTCATTCAACAACATTGTTTAATATTGACTTTTATAAAAAAAAAATATATTAAAAACTCTCCCATCATATTAATATCAAATTACCAACTAAAATATCAATTTTTTTACATTCAATTTTATATAGACTTTTTTAAAATAATTTATCTTAATTAAATTTTAAATAACCCAAAAAAACTCATACAAAATTTTGATAAAAAAACAAGCTTTAAGTTTAGATGTTACGTTTAATCTCTTCAACATAATTTTTTTTAAAACATATTTATATGCTATAGTTATTAGCAACCATTATTGTAGTAACTTAACCTTCAATATATATTTTTTTCAAAAGATTTGTATCTATATGCAACAGTTATTAATAACCATTATTGACAATAAGCCTCAAAATGTTTAATTTTATTTTTACTCAATGTCATTACTCCATTACTCACAAAATTTACATAATGGTAGTTTATTCATCCACTTATAAATCTATCAAACTAACACAAACATTTGTTGGGAGGGAGTTATTATTATTTAAATTATTGTTTGAGTTTAGTTAGTATAATTTTTCTTAAATCTACTAATATTTAATAATAACAAAATTTAAAAAAATGGGTGTAGCGACAAGAAAGATGAGAATAGCGACATTTGCGGGAGAGAGTCCGGCAATATATCTATCTTCTACTCTGCACGTGTCACTTTCAACTTTCCCATTCATCTTCACGCACCTTTCGTGCGCGTGCATTCACATCCGTACAAAAACTCTGGTCCCCACCCTACTTACTTTCTCTCAATACTTATCTTCTAATAAAAAATATCAATTTTTCAAAAATATTTCTAATAAGTCAAAAACTCCAATATCATTCTCATTACTAACTTTTTATATATATATTTTTGGTTTAAATTATAAGTTAGTGGAGTTAATAATTAAAAAACTGACAAGTTCATATAACAAACACCATTATGGAGACACATTACCTTAAAAACAATAAGTTACCATGTTAAATTTTTACTATAACAAAAATTGCAGTAAAAGTAAAGTTTTCATTTTTTTATAACTCATATAAAATAACAAAAGGTTAATAATAATTAGTTCTTCTTCCTAATAAGAAGACAAATTAATATGGACGCTAGCATTCTTTGTAGCTTTACAGACAGGACAAATATGAACAGATGATCCACAAACACTACAAAGACAAAGATGTCTACACGGCAAAAGTAACACAGACGCCTCTTCCCTTAAACAATTCCGGCAAACCCTCTTATCCTTCCCAATCGCCGGCGCCATCGCCGGCGAAACCTCTTCTTCTTCTCCACCACCACCACCGATATTGCTCCCACAGCAAGATTCTTCATCTTCAAAGTCTTGTCTCCGATCAACAACCGGCCGGCGATTCTCACGTTCGTTTCTAACAACAGACAGAACATGTTCCAAATTACTTCTTAATGTATTTACCGTAGCTTCATTAGTTTGTGCTAGATCTCTCCATATTTGATTCTCCATGTATAAAGATTTCACTTTTTCTTCCAAAGCCCAGTTTAGTTTACCCATATTCTCAATCTCTTCATCTCTTGCCCTAATTTTCTTCATCACACTTTGTTCAACCGCCATTAATATTCTCCTAGCATGTCTCTTCCTTCTTTCTTCAATCTCCATTTTCACTTTTTCCGTCTGCATGTAAAAAACCCAATAAGTTAATTCATTCAAAACAAAAAACCCAATAAGTTAAATCGATTAAAATGAACTTACATGTTGAGAAATGAACTGTTCAATCTCTAATTGTTGATGTTGAATCCTTAAAGATAAATCTTCACCAAGAAAATTGAAAGAACCGGTCGGAAATGTAACCACCGAATCATCCCTAGAACGTTTCCTAGATGTGACGGGTAATGAATCGGCGATAACGGAGTTGTTGTTATAGATTGGATGAAGAGTTTCAGTTGTGGTACCGGATAACGGAGGAGCCAAATAATTACCATTGTTAAAAAAAGCAGTTGGATTTGCTTCATTAACGTTGTTAGTAAGAAGATGAGAAGGAAAGAACCCTAGATGACGTGATTCAACCGCCATTGTAGAGATTCTTTCAAGCTCTTCTGTTAACTTTGTAGAAGACGAAGAAAAAGGAGGAGGAAGATAAAACATGCACAAGAGTTTATTAGAAATGGATACACAAAAGAACAGATATATAGGGAGAGAAATATATAGAGAGAGAGAGACGTGATTTGTTTCGGTTTCCGGACAGACTGACTTTTCATGGCTATGGTGTTCTTTAATTATAGAGAGAGAAAAAAGAAAAAAAGAAAAAAAATTAATTATTAGATAGACACGATTAAAGTTGTTGGCTGCTTATTTGGCAAGAAAAGGGACCCACAAAATACAATGAATCCGCCCCCCAACGGAAATATTTATTATCGTAATTATATTCGTATTATTTGAAATAAAACACATAATTGTATTTAATAAAACACGTTTTAAAATAAATAAAAAAGAAAAACAAACGGGTCCTTAGTGAAAACACAAAATTTACGACCGGATGAAAGAAAAAGACCGTTGAGAATTATGGGATGGGTCCGGCGGCCGGGTGGCCTTTTTGGCAGTATTTGGTTTTTAAAGTTATCTGACGTGGCCATACGTGCTCAAAAGAGATGAAGTGTGTGGGCTCCATCGTCTGCCACGTCGTCTGTAATTTATATATTTATTTATTTTAATAAGGGTATTAAAGGAAAGTATATATATTATTATATTGATATTTTTATGTTGTCCACCAGGTGGACAAAAAGTCAAACAGTGTTCTCATTTACCACCACTATATAACAGCGTAATTATATAAGTTCCTTTTTATTTATCTATTACATTTTTTTTTTATAAATTAATATTTATGTTTTCAAATAAATTCATTTAATTAATCCATTATGCTTAAGTTGATATTAGGGTTGTTCAATCTCTTGAACAATCTCGTGAAGACCTATCTTTTATTTACGAACTGGATAAACGACTGATATATTAGTATTTGTTTTATCGGTTATGTTAGTTAATGGATTAATCGGAAACTGTTAAAAAAAAAATTAAATTAAATATTAAATTAATTTTATTAATTGAAAAAATCAACATTTATAGTAAATAGTGAAAAATAAAATTTAAATTAAATTAAATTAGAAAAATTAAGAGTGCAAAGTGCAAATTCTATATTTTTTTCAAAATTCTTTTTTAAGTAAGTCTTGTTTTCATATTATGATATTATATATAGATTATTAAATATTATATATCTGATAAATAAAAATAACTAATATAAATTATTATCGTTTTATTAAAAATCAAATTGTTTAACTGGTAAAAAAAAATTGATTAATCGAAATTATTAGAATCAGTAAGATGTTAAACTTGTAAAATGAAACCTATTGACTATTAACTTTTCAGTTTTTTTTCACCGGCTCCAAAAGGTTAGATATTAAATTGTTACATTAAATAGGAGTTGAGAGTCTTGAGACTATAAGACTAGTCAATTCTTCTTTTATATATATTATAGTAAAGGGAAATTTATATTTAGTCAGGTATGATTTTGGGTTATTTAAATAATATTATTTGAATTAAGATTATATAAATTTATTTGTTATTTGGTCAAAGTCTTCAAATAGTTATATGTAATGAAAAAAAATATAAAAAAAAAGAGAATATTTGATAATTTAATTAATGTGATAGGATTAAAAGATATATAAAAATACAATTATGAGTTATTTAAAAATTATTAAAATAATTACTTAACAAAACCTTAAATTCTAAACCCTAAATTTACTCACAAAATATCAATATAAAGAAAAAAAAATGACAGTTTCAACAAGGCCTCCTTATAATCTATATTTACTTCTATGAATATTCATTTAATACATGCAATATATTTTTATATAAATAATATAATTTCATTATGAGTATTCAAACTCATTTGTTAGATTTGATTATGTTGAAATGATAACATTTGACTATATATTATGCTAGTCTAAGGAACTATTAAAGTTCATATAATATTAAATACAAATAATTACTTGGTCATAATATATAAAAATAATAATATTGAGTACAATTATTGGGAATGACTGCATTACTTGTAAATTGTAATGGGGCCTAATTTGGTGGACATTAACTAATAAGCGTGGATTACTTTTAGATTAATAATAATTATAAAGTACTTTAACTAAGATGAAGATATCTTAATTTGGGAACACTAAGTGATGTAATTAGTGATGTTTCCAATACAACTTTAAACAAAATAATATATATATATAATTAAGCATGATTAAGCCTAGGTTTTCTCTCCCAACTTACAACCTTAATTTAATCTTATTATTGATGTCGAATCCGTATCCAATGATACATATATCAATGAAAATGAGTGACTTTTATTTTTATTTTTATTATAATATGAATTGTGAATCCAATAAATAATTATAGACCAGACAACAAATTAGGTTGGTGGTGATCTATATATATATATATATTGTACGTGGGCATTGTATAATTAAACTAATTAATTAAGAAAGTGGGACAAATTAAATTGGAATCTACTTGGAAGTCGCATTTGATCAAAAACTGAATAATGCATTCACTATTAAACGAGTATGAATGAATTAATGAATTAATTATCTAGGGTTTGTAAATGAAATTTGGTGCCATTAATTAATCCTGTCACATCATCCAATACAAAAAAAAGAAAAAAAAAGAAAAAAAAGAAAAAAAAGAAGAAGTAAAGCTAAAGGAAAGAAAAGAAAAGAAAAGAAAAAGATGGGTTTCACGTACAGTCCACCTCATGATGTTAAAATAAGGTAATAAATAATTTCTATAGGATTCGTTTTTTTCCATGTTTGTTATCATCATCAGATACAGATGTCATCAGAACGTACTCTTTCTTCATTTAATTAAATAATAATAATAATAATAATAATAAATAAGATAGGTAGATAGCCAATTGCATAAGTAATGGTATCAATAACTTAGGTTGGTTGATCCATTTTAATTTAAAATCTTGATTTCGATTTCAACTTAAAACGTTGTAGCATGATATCAAAATCGTAATTTTTTGATTTATTAAAAAATAAAATAATATATATTGATGTGTCCCATTTTTTTTCTTTCTTTTTTATGTCTCTTCTTCTTCTGTCACTTTTAAAGCTATGGGTAAATGTGTGTGGACATGCATGTGATATCTGTATACCTTTTTCTTCTTTAACTTGTCATTTTGGAAGAGAAGAAAAGGAATCTCTCTTCAAAATTATTATTATTATTAATAATAATAATAAAGAAGATATTCAAACTAGGCATTAACCAAAGGCAAAGTGTTGTCCTTTTCTTTTTTATGTTTGATCGATGAATGTGATTCCCCATAAACTTAAAGACCTATATATTGCTAGCTAGCTAGCTAGGTTAAAAGTAAAAATGTCACGTAAATAAATAATCCCCATTTTCATGTCTCATTTTATTTTTTTATCATCAAACCAATTTTGTTTTGGTTTGTTTTTTTAAATAAAAAAAAAAGAATCCCTGATGAAATGAATGAATGAATTAATTATTTTGGTGTGTGTGCAATTTATTTTGATGAAGTTTGACCGGTTAGTATAGCGGTTCATGCACTCATCATCATAATGAAAATAAATAAGGTCCCTTTCTTCCCACTCCAGACTTTTTTATTTTATTTATTTATTTAATAAATATATATATGAGAATATTGATGTCTGACACGACTCTATCACACTTTTATTTTATTAAATTAATTAAATTAAATTAAATTATTACCCGGTCATAAGTCCTTTTATGATCGGTCGAAGATAATGGGGTGACCAGTAAGCATCGATGTCTGTGACTTCAAATAAAGCTTTCATTATTATTATTAATATATATATATATATATTAATTAATTTCCATGGATTGAGCTTGCTGCTGAGTTGTCAGTTAAGTCAGCTATGCCTGCCCACTGTGTCATTCATATATATGTTACGTAATACATTTATCTCAAAAGATTCATTTACTTTTTTATTAATAAATTAAGCAAAAATGGAGGTATTAAAACTCATTTACATTAAAAATTAAAAAAAACTAAAACTTGTTACTACTAGTACAAGATGGATTGCACAAATAGGTTAAATGTAATGAGTCACGATAAGTGAACACTGAAAATTCATTTGGAACCAAAAACATACAAGAATTAAAAATATGGATCAATTCGCTCAAGCAGAATTCAAACCCTAATACCGGCAAACAAATCAACAATAAATCCGTTCATCATAGATTAAGATGTAGTTATGTGACCCGACCCGACTCGACTCGACAACAGCAATTGTGAGACCGAAAGAGGATTACTCAAGGTAAAATATGAAGTATAATATTATAACGGATTCATAAATTAGAGTTACGGCGAACTCGCTAAAAAATAAAAATGAAATTTAAATTGGTTTGAAAAAATGAAGAAAAAAAATAATACTTAAGTATGTAACACAAGATAAATGAACATTTTAAAAGTTAAGATATATTTGGGCTATACTTCATCAAAGTAGAGTCCTATATCTAGATTATCCATTTCTCATACTACTTTAATTAATTTCTTAAAAACAACAAACAACAAAGGATTGGACCGCCTGCCTATTTAGAGCATCTTCAGCGCATGATCTGTGTCCGCATGGGATAGCGTGAAAAAGGGCAGATCATTGGTTTTTTTTCATTTTTTGCATTGTAGATAAAAGCAAAAAGAGGGCAGTGCCCTCTATGCCGGTCATGCCCTCCTCTGACTTTTTCATCATTATATAATATAATATATTATATATCATTATATAATATAATATATTATATAATATAGGAATATTAGTTATATATTTAATTATAATATTTTTTCCTCCTTCTATTTTTAAGTAACATTATAATAACATTAAATAAATATATATTGTAAAGTTTTACTATAAATAGGAATATTAATTATATATTAAATTATAATAATATTAATTATATATTTAATTATAAAAATATTATAATGTTTTAATATAATATATAAATATTAATTATATATTCTCAATTTTTTTTATAATAGAAGAATATAGGTTATATATTCTCAAATTTATTCGTTTTTAATATTATAATATATTTTAAATTATAAAAATATTTTATATTTTCTATTAATTATATTAATATGTTTTAAGGGTGAAATTTTAAATTCTCCTATAATATATATAATACAGGAATATTACTTATATATTTAATTAATAAATATATTTTTTAAATAAATTAATATATTTTTTATTAATTATATTAACACGTAAGTTTAAAATATCAAATTTTTATATAATATAGCTATAATATAGGAATATTAGTTATAATATTCCTATATTATAAATTAGTTATTTATTTAAAATATTATAAATAAAATTTATTATTTAGATAAGCGGGCGGGCGGAAGCATTGAAGTGTTTTGGCCAACTACAATGTGTGCCCGCTTTCTACTGATGTGGAATATTGATTTCACAAAATAAGATGGTAGATGTCTTGTACGCTGCTGATGCTCTTAGGTCTATGAGATTTTATTTGTTTGTTTTTTTTTTTTCTAAGAATATGAAATATTATTGCTGATACGCCTAATATATTTAGCCTAAGAAATATTTAAATTATCTAATGGGCTTCATTTCATGCTATGGGATAATTCGATTTTTGAGACCAAGGCCGGTCCAAAAGAACTAATTTAACAAGCCCAACTTTTATTTTAATTTGATAACTTTCTTACTAAAATCTCATATCCTTTGTTTAAGATATATTTGGTAACCATATAATTGAAATTGAAATTGAAATTAGGACACTAATTCCACTTTTTAGGTTTAATAGACCATTTAAGAAAATTATAATTGAATTAAAATATTAATGAAATTCAAATCATTTAAATTTACCGTTCACAATTCTACTATTTTTAGCTCTGAATTATAATTTCAATATTTATTTATTCTTTTATATTTTCTAAACAAAATATCTTATTATTTTATCATTTATAACACAATTAACAAGATGTACCAATTTTTTTTTTTAATTTCGAAAGTTAAAATGTATAACCAATATTTTTTTAATGAGAAATAATAGTGAGAGAACTTAAAAGATGTAACATGAAAGAGAATAATGTGCGTTGGATTAAAAAATAAAAAAATTTCTTTTCCTCTCTCCTTTTAACCAATGACATGATACACATCATTTACTCTTATATTCTCTCATTTACTATTTTTTTTTATGAAGTTAAAATGTCAAATCAATATTTTATTTTAACATAGAAAGTTAAAATGGAAGAATATTAAATATATCATTGATGTTGTTACAATTTCTTAAATATATCAATGATCTAAATATCTGTTGTGTATATCATTAAGTTTGATAAAAATTCTTGAATTTAATAAATTGAACGTAATGAATAAACACTGTAAATAATTTGCCATATATTAGCCACGTAATATACACGTGGATTTTTTTATACAATTACTAATAACACTAAGAAAATTCTCGTGCGATGCACACGGATAAAAATATATTGTTACAACGTCCCGCGTTTATCAAAATTGATGTTGAATTAAAAATATAAAATGTTATTAACTTAGTTGGTTACTTGTTTTTGTTAGGTTATGAGTTCGAAACATATCTATAACATTTTAAATTTTATTTTTAACCGTTTTAAGTTTATGGGCGGGTCAACCCAGAATTCGACCCAAGCATTCATTTACTTTCACATATATATATATCCAAATTAACCACAACTCTCGACCCAGCAATCCAGTCACTTTCAAAATTAAGCATCATTATATATATATATATATATTAATGAACTAAACATAACTTAAACTTATTCACATCCCCATCCCGTAACTCTTCCTCTCCCCATTCTCCCCATCCAATTTCTTCTTACTTCTTTATTATTTCTTCATTCTGGTTTCACCTTCAACTTTTTTCGGCCGTGAGACTTTGTCGTTAACCCAATTCGCCGTTTGCACGTTAACCCTATGGACGAAGATGAAAGATTTATCTTATTCGTTGTGTTAGACTAAATATGAATATATATATTTTATATGCAATCTGAAAATTTTAGGGTTTTAAGTTAGATTTATATCCTTCGTCCAGATCTTACTCTTTTTTATCAGGTCTTTAATCTGGTGAAATTTTCAATCCTCCAATAAACGTTCTCATATGCCCATCAAATTTCCTTGCTCAATTTTCTGTCTTACCTGTAATTAATCTTTCATTCTTTGAGAAACTACTGAACTCTTTAATCTTTAATCAAATGAAAAATGTGTTGAAAATAGTTATATTATCTACCAAAAATCTTGAATCTGACCCAATAAAAAATGATGTTCATATAATCATTCAATTATAAGCACAACTTATGTTGTCTCCACTGTTGTTATCTGCAACAAAACGGCCATACATTTTGTCTCCATTTTTATTAATGACATGTTCATATAATCATTCCATTATAAGCTTGTGTTGTCGCCTATTTTTGTACTTAATAGTTATTAAACAAAAATCATATTTATGGTTGAGAATTATTGTTGATAACATTATTTGTATTTGTTCATCAATTATTACAGGCTTAATATAAGTTTTTAATATATATAATTAATTATTTTTTCTTTTCAGTTGGGATGACTATAAACTAGTCATATATTACGATGGAACACTTCATATAAATATTAATGGTGACACCAACTATGTTAATGGATTCAAATCTGTTAAGTTTATATTGGTGGAACTCTATGGACGAAGATCACAGTGGAACACTTTATTATTTCTTCTTTCATCTTCAACTTTTTCCGACCGCGAGACTTGGTCGTTAACCCACTTTGTCGTTTGCACGCTAACCCTATGGAATGAAAGATTTGTCTTATTCGTTGTCGTTAGGCACAATATGGAGATTTATATGATTTGTATGCAATCTAAAAATTTTAGAGTTTTAAGTTAGATATATACCTTTTGTCCAGATCTTATTCTTTTTCAGCAGGTCTTTAACTTGGTGAAATTTTCAATACTCCAATAAACGTTCTCATATGCGGCCGGCTGTCGGAGAGACCGTAGAGGTTGACTTACTTGTAAAGAAGATTAGACTGGAAGAAATTCATACTGAAGAAGTTCCCTCTTTGGGAGCATCTATCCTGCCTACAGACGTAGTGTCTGCTGAGGCCTCTACCGAGCCTACTGGATAGACCGTTTTCAAGGTACCCTCCTTACCTTCTTTGGCCATAGAGCCCATTGTGGTTCCCATTATGGAACAAGTTGCTGAACCAACTGCTGAGACAGTTGGTCCATTTGTTGAAAAAAGACAAGGAAAGACGGTGTTGTCTCTCCTATCGCATCAATGGCCGTTGAAGCTGCTGGTCAAGATGGTGCTTTTACACTTGTTCAGACGT
Source organism: Impatiens glandulifera (assembly GCF_907164915.1). Lineage (NCBI taxonomy): Eukaryota > Viridiplantae > Streptophyta > Magnoliopsida > Ericales > Balsaminaceae > Impatiens > Impatiens glandulifera. The sequence continues at coordinate 8,205,608 of NC_061862.1, read as the reverse complement.
CTTCATCTCCTGTTAAGGAGTCGTATGCTACTCCTGTAGTAGAGTAGAAGGATGTGCCCTCGTCTGTTGCTCTTGATATTGAAGGAACTACTGGTCTGACTACGGGGCAGACTAATGAATCAACACATATTCAAATAGCTGCTAGTCCTGTTGTAGCTATTCCAGCAGATGCCATTCCTAAGGCAAAAACTCCCATTATTGGTCCGAGCTGCTTAGGGAATTGCCTTCAAGGAACCTGTCCCTGCCCCCAAGCCTGTCGATGTTGCAGATAAGGGAAAAGATACATTAGTTGAAGAACCCGAGTCTCTCGGAGGTGCAGCAGTAACTCAACCTCATCTTGGAGGATGTTAAGTCCACAACTTCTATGAGAATAAATGCCTTTGATAAATGGCTCTGCACAAGGCTTCATACAAGGTTCTGTGATGTTATCAAAAGTGCTAATGTGGCGAAGTAGTGAAAGGAGCTACTTAAATTAGATAAATTGGTCCTTTCTTGGACCTACACCAATGATATATGTGAGGCTCTCAAGCGAGGATAGCTAGTTACTGCAAATTGCCAAAGGGCGCACTCTTTTTCCCATCGTTTGCCAAAGGGAAGAAAATTATAACCCCTTGGACAGAACTGCAGAAACATATGAGAAATTTATCAATTGTCTACAATCAATCATGGATTCCTACAATTCTACGACTCTCTGTTTTGTTCATGGCACAAAGTCATCTAAAACTGATGAACTTCGGAACAAGGCATCTCGAGCAGAGTTGAACTACTCAGACAATGCTAAACAAATGTCATTCATTGATGAGATGTCATTTACTCATGGTGAGCCGCATTATATATCTACTGCTGAGCAACTTCTTTTGGTGGTTGAAGAGCAGTCGACTCTTCACATCATTGAGCAGCAGCAAACGTCTGTTGAAGAAAGACGATTCTTAGCTCTTCACTCTACTGATCAACTACTCCCTATATCTGAAGAGCAACAGGAACTCCCTTCTGCTGAGAAGGAGTTGCCTCTAACTACCGAGCAGCATGAAGTTCCTTCTGCTGAGAAGGAATTATCTTCTAAGATTGCTGAGCATAAGTCGTCTATTGAGGAGGAACCTTCAAAGGCGTTTGAGTAGCCCTCAACCCTTGTTTCTAAGAAGACCCCTTCTATTCAGACTATCTCATCAGACGGGCAGACGTATGAAGAGAAATAGCCTGCCTCCCCAAAATTCAAACGTTCAACCTCTGCTGCATCCGAGAAATCCCTTTCTTCAAAATCCATTCATTTTGAGAAATTGGAGAAATTTCTAAGGGATCTAGGCAAAGAGATCGAAAGAGTAGAGGGTGAGTCTCGATTAATGATCAATGTGCCTCGAGTCTCATCTACATACAAAGAACTAGAATGATCTATTCAAGTAAGTCTTCGTCCATCCGCTATTCGCCCCGTTCCTGTTGGTTCTCACATTGTCTCTTCGGCTGAGGAGTCTCCTCAAGGAACCTCTGATCTCTAGCACTTCATTTTGGAAGCTCTTGTGCCGATGAAGCAGAGCATCCATACTATATTTAATAGGTTGGAGATTCTGGAAGGGCAGACTGTTAATGTATCCCTGTCTCAATCTGATACAAGCAAAGAAATTTTGAGGACTTCATGTGATGTATCGAAGATCATAAATCAGATGACTAGGATGAAGACAACTCTACTCAATAATAATCTCGACCTCCATAAAGAGACAAAGTCCTCAATATAATTTCTCGCCCTCTAGATGCACAAAATTTCCAAATCCCTCAAGGTTCAAGAAGTTGAGCGAATCGAAGATACTAACGCAATTGTTCAACGCTTCCAAGATGAAGAAGATGCGACTGCTGAAGGTGCCAAATCTGCTGCTCTCGCCCTTGATAATGTTAAAAATGGGGAAGGTAGCAATCGAGGAGGAACTGAAAGAGGAGGAAGATTAGGAAGTTATGGTCGGGGTCCTGTGGAGGTGGTCAAGGTCAAGGTGGAGGTGGTCGAGGAGGAAGTCGACTGCATCAAATTATGTTCGACGATCATTGTTAAAAGGGAGGAAATCTAAAACTTTGTATATCTTATGTTTCTTCATATTTATATAAATAGAGTGACTAATTTTTAATTTCTTATTCTTAACTCAATTTTTAACTTAGTTTTAAAATCATCAAAAATGGGGAAATTGTTAGAATAAGTTAAATAATGAAAAAAGAAATTAATTAAAAGAGAAATAATTAATTAAGGAAATATGTTTAATAAACTTAGGAGAATAAGTTTAAATCAATACGACGTAGTTTTAATGATGTATTAATGAACAAAACTAAGTTGTGAAATTTTCTATGCGCAGGTACAACTCAAGACGCGCGAGTAGACGTCTAACTTTTATAGACGTGTTAGTCTGAAGAAGTGCGCGAGCAAATGTCTAGCTTCAACAAACGTGTTAGTTTGAAAAAGTGCGTGAGCAGATGTCTAGCTTCAACAGACGTGCAATCTAAAAAAGTGCGCGAGTAGATGTCTAACTTCTATAGACATGTTAGTCTGAAGAAGTGCGCAAGCAGATGTCTAACTTCAACAGACGTGTAGTTTAAGAAGTGCGCGAGTAGACATCTAGCTTCAACAGAAGTGTAATCTGAAGAAATGTGCGAGTAGACGTCTAGATTCAACAGACGTGTAGTCTGAAGAAGTGTGCGAGCAGACGTCTAACTTCTACAGACGTATTAGTCTGAAAAAGTGTGTGAGCAGACGTCTAGCTTCAACAGACGTGCAGTCTGAAGAAGTGCACGAGTAGACGTCTAGCTTCTACAGCCGATCAGTCTAAAAAAGTGCGCGAGTAGACGTCTCATTTTAACAGACACTCTAGTCTGAAGAAATGTGACCAGATGCCTTGCTTCAGTAGCCATTTGAAGAAGCGTATGCTTATCTGCTCAGCTCAACAATAATGCTCGATATCAGCCGTCTTCCAAGACAACTTATCACGCTATAACCGCTCAAGTTCCACGTACTCCAATATTTCACCAGCTCACGTTGTACCTTTTAGTACACCACGTTCCAATGAATATTCTGCAATACAATCCGGTACGCCACGATCCAACGAGTATATATTCTTATACACGTTCCCGTACACTTGGCGTACATCCAACGGATAACTAACACGTATTCAAGAAGAAGATTCGACCGTTGCTACAACTTTAGTATAAAAAATAAGCAAAGTACAACAACGAACCTCTCGCTTCCTTGAACAATTGCACGAATTAAGAATTAAAAAGTGTAAGTTGAACATAAGTTGTCTATTTAATAAAGTGTTGACTAGAAGTTTAGAAGTAGGCAACTGTTAAGTCATGTGTGTTTGACCGGGTTTGTGTAGTGTTCTATATGAATCAAAGTCTTTTAATGAAAACCTTTTGGAAACAGAAGAAATGTGACGTAAGAGTTTTATCTCTGAACATACATAAAACTCCGTGTGTTATTTATTTTTCGCATCGTTCAATCGTTGATCTGTCGCTTCAAATCGAGCAAGCATTTCCGCACTTGATTCCGTTCAAGAGCTTGCGAAGATTTATGAAAAATAGAAACATATTTTAATCTTTAACATGATTATAATCGAATCAAAAGTCAATTTTAGCACAACAATTATCTACCCCTACTGTTGTTGGTGTCGATCCTATCACGTTCTCATATGCCCATCAAATTTCCTTGCTCCATTTTCTATTTTACCTGTAATTAATCTTTCATTCTTTGAGAAACTACTAAGCTCTTTAATCTTTAATCACATGAAAAATGTGTTGAAAATTGTTATATTATCTACCAAAAATCTTGAATCTGACCCAATAAAAAATGACGTTCATATAATCACTCCATTATAAGCACAACTTATGTTGTCTCCACTTTTGTTATCTGCAGCAAAACTGCCATACATTTTGTCTCCATTTTTGTTAATGACATGTTCATATAATCATTCCATTATAAGTTTGTGTTGTCGCCCATTTTTGTACTGAATAGTTATTAAACATAAATCATATTTATGGTTGAGAATTGTTGTTGATAACATTATTTGTATTTGTTCATTAATTCTTACTTACTTAATACAAGTTGTTAATATAATTAATTATTTTTCCCCTTTTTCTTTTCAGTTGGGATGACTATAAACTAGTCATATATCATGGTGGAACACTTCATATAAATATTAATGGTGACACCAACTATGTTAATGAATTCAAATATGTTTAGTTTATAATGGATTTGGATACATTCTGTTATTGAGATATAACAAATATAACTTACATATTGAGTTATCAGTCATCGGATACTCATAAATTATATTATTGCAAACCCAATCACGATTTATCGACAAGACTTGTCTCAATCAAAGACGACAAAGACATTTTGACAATGTCTTCAAATTTATAAGAGAACAAGAAAATTGACATTTATAGCTAGAGATACCTATAGTTGTTGACACGAAAAATTTCATTTTATATTTGGACAAGGAACTGGTTGAAGTACCGATTGAAGTACCGATTAAAGAAGAGATTGAATTACCGATTGAAGAGGATAATGAAATATCGAATAAAGAAGAGAATGATGAAGAAAGTAATGAAGATGATTCAACATTTGTGTTGCCACCATCTTATTCTAAAAATCACGATGAAGTAGAAAGTGTTAAACTAAGTCAAAACACTTTTAACGATTCAAAATGTGGAAGCTTTGAGAATGAAGATGGGGGAGTAGAGATCAATTTTGAAAATTTTAACATTGAGAACTTGACAAATGAACCTCTAAGAAAGCCGAATCGAAGACATGCTTATACTGTAATTCCAATGCTAATGGGATTACTAAGTTTATGGTTGACATGACATTCAATACCAAGGCAGATGTTAAACGAGTTATAATCGAATATAGCATTGAGAATAATGTGACTTTAAAGTTAGTTGTTGCAGACCATGTTAGAATTAAATCCATATGCAATAAAGGAAAGTGTAGTTGGTTATTGTTTGTTAGCAAAGATAAGACCAATGAGACTTGGATGGTGAAGACATTTCTACCAGAGCAAATGTTACACCGATAAAAAATGAGATATTACAACTCAATTCATTGCTTTCAAGTATGAAAAGAGAATAAGAATTTATCCAAAAATTACATTGAAAGTCCTATCTGAATTATGTAAAATAGAACTCAATGCTGAAGTTACTAAATTAAAGGCTGCAAGGGCAAAAAATATTGTTCTGCAAAAAATTAAAGGGGACACTTTGAGAGAGTATCATATGTTGTTTAGAAACGCAAAGAAAATAAAATATACAAATCTAGAATCAACTATTGAATTGAAATTTCAAAGAGACGAAGACACAAATGAGTTGATCTTTAAGGATCTATGTGTGCTTAGATGTTGTGAAGAAAGGTTGGGTGTGTGGTTGTAGACCCATAATTGGAGTGGATGGGTGTTTTATGAAAACTAAATCCATAACTATTGTCTACAATTGGTCGTGATGGAAATAAAAAATGCATCCACTCGAATGGGCAATTGTAGAAACTAAAAATGCCGACTCATGGCGTTAGTTTTGTAAGTTGTTATTGAATGATATTGGATCTGATTTTTCAAATGGTATCGGTTTAACAATAATGTCAGATATGCAAAATGTATTCTCATTATTATGTTGTTTAATTAGTACATTTATATTGTTTGATTATGCATTTACTATTTATTCTATTGTATAATTACAAGGATTAATAGCATCAACTATGAGAACTGTTTTTCGAGAAGCGGAGCACATATTTTGTGCACGACATTGGTACGCCAATTGGTCTAAAAAATTTAAAGGGGTGACATAAAATAACAATTTTAGAATTGTGCAAGATCGACATATCCAGAGAAATTAGACAAGAATATTATAAAATTGGAAAGATTAAAAATTGGTGCTGCAAAAGTTGTTGTTTCAGTCTTAAAAAGAACATGGACAAAAGCATTTCAACATGAGACGGTAAAATACGATATTATAGAGAACAACATGTGTGAGAGCTTTAATTCCTACATCATTTTTGCTCGGGAGAAAAATATATTCACTATTCTAGAATTATAAGAGTCAAAGTCATGCAAAAGAGAATTGATAATCGAAGATAAATTCTTATGTGGTCTCATAATAACTCTGCTAGTGCCAAACATCAACTAGAAATTAGTAGATCTAAATATCAATAGTGTCACGTAGAATATTTTGGTGGTTCTGGTTATGAAGTGACACATGGTACTCATAAACATATAGTAAATATTGTGACTGTAAAATGTCTTGTAGACTTTAGAGTATACGTGGTATTCCGTGTGTACATGCTATCCGGGCAATTTGTCACTCTACAATGGTACATTAGAGGATTATGTATCTCATTGGTACAAAAAAAAGATAGCTATTTGAAAGCATATTTGTTTGACATAAATCATACAAGAGGGCATATGCTTGGCATAGTGACATTGGAGTGGAAATTTTATCGATAAAAGTAGGAAAATTAATTGGTATACCGATAAAAAATATAAGACAAACTCCCGAGAAACTAAAATCTCATAGAAAAAGGTCAATAAAAGGTATGGTTATGCATTGCACTAATTGTGGTAAAAAAAGACACGATAAAAAAGATGTATAAATGAAAATGGTGGTATTGCAAATGCTCAACCTAAAGATAATCTAGGTAATTTTGAGTTTTTAGTTCACTATATTGTACTATTTTGATATTTTAGTACATTGTCTTCATATTTGAGATAATATTAATTTTGTGTACAAGTCAAGTTGCACATGACCAAACTATTATAAGCCAAACAATGAGTCAATCTTAAAGAAGCCAATACACACAAGGCCAATCTTCACAAGGTCAAAGCTCAAAATGTTAGAAATTTCACACTATATTGTACTGATTTTTAAGTTTTAGTACACTGTCTTCATATTTGTGATAATATTGATTTTGTGTACAGGTCAAGTTGTAAATGGCCAAACTACTATTAAAACAAACAACGAGTCAATCTTTAAGGGGACAATACACACAAGACAAATCTTCACAAGGTCAAGGATCACAAGGTCACATTTCACACTATATATTGTACTAGTTTTTAAGTTTTAGTACAATGTTTCATATTTTTGATAATATTGATTTTGTGTACAAGTCAAGATGTAAATAAAAAAACTACTATAAACCAAACAATGAGTCAATCTTTAAGGGGACAATACACACAAGACCAATCTTCACAAGGTCAAGGCTCACAAGGTCACATTTCACACTATATATTATATTAGTACAGTGTCTTCATATTTGTGATAATATTGATTTTGTGTACAGGTCAAGTTGTAAATGACCAAACTACTATAAACCAAACAATGAGTCAATCTTTAAGGGGACAATACACACAAGACCAATCTTCACAAGGTCAAGGCTCACAAGGTCACATTTCACACTATATATTGTACTAGTTTTTAAGTTTTAGTACAATGTCTTCATATTTGAGATAATATTGATTTTGTGTACATGTCAAGTTACACATGGCCAAACTACTATAGGCGAAACAATGAGTCAATCTTCAAGGGAATAATACACACCAGACTAGTCTTCACAAGGTCAAGGCTCATAAGGTCAAATTTCACACTATATTATACTAGTTTTTAAGTTTTAGTACAATGTCTTCATATTTGAGATAATATTGATTTTGTGTACATGTCAAGTTACAAATGGCTACTATAGGCCAAACAATAAATCAATCTTCAAGAGGACAATACACAAATGGGCAACAATAGTTTTGAGGGTTGCCTTTGTAAACTTGATATCGAAAAAACTTTTAATCATGTGAGTTGGGATTTTCTCTCTCTCTCCTCGAAAAGATGGGTTTTAGATTAAAATGGAGGAGGTGGATCAAAACTTGTGTTATTGAACTTAAGTTCTCAATTCTTATAAACGACACGGTATTTGATTTTTTCAAAAGTTCAAGAGGACTTAGACAAGGGAATCCCTTATCACCTCTCTTTTTCACGGTGGTTATGGAAGGTTTATCAAAACTATTCGAGAGAGTCATAAATGTTAGTCTTTTCACGGGAATTAATATAGGAATGACGAGAAGACCACACTATATATCCCACTTACTTTTTACTGATGACACTCTTTGTCTTACTAAACATATAACAGAAAACCTCCATTCTCTTCGAAAGATTCTTATTCTTTTTGAGGCATGCTCGAGGTTGAAGATTAATAGAGAAAAGTCTGAACTTTTTTTCATCGGTAATATTAATGACACCCAATCATTGGCCAAAATTCTGGGGTTCAAAATTGGTTCTCTCCCATCAAAGTATTTCGGCTTTTTTCTTGGCGCCAAATTCAGTTGCAAGGATATTTGGAGTCCTATCATTGAGAAAATGGGAAATATGTTGGCACTTTGAAAGAACAAACTTCTCTATAAAGATAGTAGGTTGGTCCTCATTAAGAACTCCCTCGCCACAATCCCAACACTCACTATGATACTCTTCCCTATTCTTGCATCGGTGACTAGCAGAATGGACACAATCATTAGGAATTTCTTTTGTGGTAACTCTAACTCATCTAAAATCACTCATTTGGTGAGATGGGACACAACGAAGCTTGAAGTTGTTGACGAAAGACTTTGAATCAAGAAATTCTCCATTTTCAACACTTCACTCCTTTGTAAATGGTGGTGGAGATTCCTCAACGAAAACACAAGCCTCTGGATGAAAGCAATCATCGCCAAGTACGGACTTCGAGATAACGAATGGATGCCTCTTTTTGGGAGAAAGTTTATGGGTAGAAGCCTATGGGGGCGTATTTTTAAAACACGGGAGAAGCTCCATTCCCTTCTCATTTTTACGATTGATAATGGTAAGAAAGTTGATTTTTGGAATGATCTATGGCACTCCATCGGAAAATTGTCAAACACTTATCGGAATCTTTTTGAAATCTCTAATAAAAAGGAGGCTAAAGTGGTAGTCTGTTTTCGTCTCACATCTAACCAAATTATTTGGAGAATTCCTTTAAATAGACGACTTTCCACTAAATAGGAGGGGAGACGATTTCTCCTCATAGATACTCTTATCAACGTTTCAATTGACCTAGAGACTGACGATAAGTTTTCTCTGTCTAGCTCTCCTGATTTTAAAATTAGCTACATTTATTATGCGTCTCTCCAAAATATTCAATACCGGTTTCCTTGGAAAGAGGTGTGGAAATAAAAAATTTCATCAAAAATCTTATTTTTTGGTTGGAAAGCTATTAATGAAGGAGTCTTGACAACTAACAAATTGAAAAACAAAGGATTTCATCTCGCTAGCAGATGCAATATTTGTTTGAAGAGTGAAGAATCCATTGATCACATTCTTCTACATTGTGACCTTGCCAAGAGAATGTGGGCTCTTCTGTAAAACCTTCTTCAATTTCAATGTGATACACCATCAAAAGTCGTTGATTTCTGGGTCAAATGGATTGAATTGTGTTCTAACAACAAAATCACGGACGACTAGAAATCAATTCCCATCATCATGTGGTGGACAATCTAGAAAGAAATAGAAGAGCTTTCAAAGGGAAAAATTATGGATACGAGCATCTCAAAGGATTTTGTTGGGTATTGGTTGGCCCAACATTGTGGCCCAATCTCTAGTAATCCACTTATTGGACTTGACCTAATAATATAAATAGATATTACTATCTTAGTGGGAGGCAGATGTCAAATTCCTTTGTGGTGTTTGGATGCTAGAGAGAGGGTTGCCTCCTTTGTGTGAGATAGTGATGCAACAGAATCAATAAACAAGAGGACTGAGCCAAACTCCAATCACATTCACACCCAACAGTGGTATCAGAGCTAGGGTTTGGGGTTTATAATTGAAGTTTGAGATTGAGTTGGAGGATATAAGTTATCTTCACCAATAAGCGTAGATTTGTCTCCTGTTTCTTCTTTAATCCTTTTGCTTTTATTATCTGCTTTTTCTGCTACTGGAGGAAGAAGAAAGTTGATGCCGCCTTTAGAGAAGAAGTCGTTGATGTCCTGTTCAACCGTTGTCGGTGTAGCGTTTGTCGCGACCGTTGAGAATCAAAGTCGTCGTCGTGCCGCTTCCGTGCCGTTGCCGTGCCGCTTCCGTGCCGCTGTCGTGCCGCTGTCGTGCCGCTGCTGAGAAGACGAAGCAGCAAATCCCCGAGTGGGGTGGGTAAGTCGAAACTTTCTTTGAGTTTCGCAAGGTATCATAGCTTGAACCCTCCTATTAATTTTTGCCAATTGATTGTTGATTACTTTTAATTTGTTTGATAGCATGTCTGGTGTTAATCAATATAGTATGGTTCCGTTTGACGGAAAAACTAATTTTAGGGAAGTCATGCATGTGAGGGGTGGATCTCAGGGTAGGTCTAATGCCCAAAAGTGTTATAATTGTCATGAGTCTGGTCATTTTATCAATGACTGTCCTAAGCCTAAGAGAAATCAGCATGTTGAAAATGCTAATGTGGCTGTTTGTGAGGGCAATATGGGTGATATTTTTATGATTAATAATCTATGTGATTATGCTAGCTTGAATTTTGTGTTATCCGATTCTTTGTGCAAATCTGATTGGCTAGTTGACTCTGGTTGTACTTTTCATGTGACTCCATTTAGAGATTTGTTTTCTATCTATAAAGAGATTGAACATGGTTTTGTGTCTATGACAAATTCGAAAAATTGCAATGTGTTAGGAATAGGTGATGTATGCCTAAGGTTTTCTTGTGGTTCTGTGTTTACTTTGAAGAATGTGAGGCATGTTCCTAATTTGCGTTATACTTTGCTGTCTTGTGCATCTCTTGAGAATGATGGCTTGGAGGGAAAGTGGGAGAAGGGTGTTATGAAAATTTTACGTGGGTCTCTTGTTATCTTTACTGCTAAAAAGATGAACAATTTGTATGTGTGTCATGCTGAGACTACTTGTGACTCTGTGAACTCTGTGATTGGTGATAAATCTATTCTTTGGCATAATAGATTAGGTCACATAAGTAACAAATGTCTAGAAATTTTGCATAAATGTGGTCACTTTGGTAGTGATAAATTGTCCCCCATCTCCTTTTGTGAATCATGTGTGCTAGGAAAACAACATAAGGTGAGTTTTCCTATCTCCTCTTACCCAAATGTGTCTAAGTGTACTGATATCCTTGAATATTTACATGCTGATGTGTGGGGTCCTTCTAGTGTTGTTACACATGGAGGGAACCAATATTTTCTGTCCATCATTGATGATTATTATAGGAAAGTTTAGGTGTTACTTTTGAAACATAAGTCTGATGTTTTTGAAAAGTTTAAAGAGTGGAAGATTTTGATTGAGAATCAAACAAGTAAGAGAATCAAAACTCTTAGGACAGATAATGGTCTTGAATTTTGTAATAAACAGATGAATGATTTATGTACTACATGGGGTATTAAAAGACATAGGTCTGTGTCGTACACACCACAGCAGAATGGTGTTGCTGAGAGAATGAATAGGACACTTCTAAAGAGGGTGAGAGCTATGTTAGCGTCATCTGGGTTGTCTAAGAAGTTTTCGGGGGATGCTTTGCATACTACTGCTTATTTAATAAATAGGTCTCCTAGTGTTCTCTTAGGAGGGAAATGTCCTGAATCTGTGTTTTCAGGTAAACCTCTTGATTTGAGCAACTTGAAAGTTTTTGGTTCTGTTGGTTATGTGCATCAGAAGGTTGACAAGTTGGAGCCTAGGTCCAAGAAATGTGTGTTCTTAGGCTACCCTGAAGGGGTAAAATGTTATAGGCTTTGGTATAGGAGTGAACCTGGGCTTAGGATTGTGATAAGTAAAGATGTTGTCTTTAATGAGAACAATTTTCATTGCTTGTCTATGTCCCCCACTCCTGTTAATGATGCTCCTAATAAGGTGGAGCATGTGCCTATAATTTTTAATCAACTTGCTGAACATGATGTGAGTGTTCTCAATGAGGTAGAACATGATAATGTGCATGATATTGATGATTTGCATGATTCAAACGTTTTGTTTGATTCACATGATTTTCTTGATAATTTGAATGATTCAAATGTGTTGTCTGATTCACATGATTTGTCTGATGATTTACATGACTATCAACTTGCTAGGGATAGAAATAGAAGAAATGTTAGAATGCTTACTAGATTTAGGGATGATAATTTGAATGATTGCAATATGTCTGAATTTGCTTTTAACATGTTTGAATCCCTACACTGTAATGAGCCTAACTCTTACAAAGAAGCTTTGAGGTCTAAGTTTTAAGTTTTCTACTAAATGGATTGTTGCTATGAATAATGAGATGAATTCCCTAAGAATCAATGATACTTGGAAACTTGTTCTTAAACCTCATAATTGCTCCTTAGTGGATTGCAAGTGGTTGTATAAGATGAAGCAAGAGTCTGAAAAATTTAGATACAAGGCTAGGTTAGTAGCCAAGGGATTTACTCAAAAGGAGGGAATAGATTATGCTGAAATTTTCACTCCTGTTGTCAAATTCACGACTATTAGAATTATGCTTGCTTTAGTTGCTCACTTTGATTGGGAATTGAAGCAAATGGATGTTACTACTGCTTTTTTACATGGTGAACTTGATAAGAATATTTATATGCATCAACCTGAGGGGTTTGTTGACCCCCAGTTGCCTGATCATGTTTGTTTGTTAAAAAAAGCCTTGTATGGTTTAAAACAATCTCCTAGGCAATAGAATATCAAGTTCGATAAGTGCATGCAATCTTTGATGTTTAAAAGAAGTTCTTCTGATCATTGTCTTTACTTCAAGAATATAGACTCTGTGCCTATATTTCTTTTATTGTATGTGGATGACATGTTGATTCTTAGCCCATGTTTGAAGTCTGTTATGCATGTGTAAAAATCGCTTTGTGAAAATTTTGACATGAAAGACTTAGGTGATGCTAAGAAGATTTTGGGCATGAATATCATTAGAGATAGAACAAAATTTTCTCTTGTGTTGAATCAAAGTGCATATGTTGCTAAAATTTTGAGTAAATTTTCTATGTCTGATGCTAAATCTGTGAATGTGCCTCTTTCTTCCCACTTTGTGTTAAGTAAGGATCAATCTTCTAATACTGAAACTGAAATAACTGAAATGAAGAATGTTCTTTATTCTAATGCTATAGGATCTGTTATGTATCTCATGATTAGTACTAGGCCTGATATTGCATATACAGTTAGTTGCTTGAGTAGATTTATGTCTAACCCTGGTATGCCTTATTGGAATGCTTTAAAATGGCTTTTGAGATATCTAAAAACTATTGTTGATGTTGGCTTGACTTTCTCTAAGTGTTCTGTAGGTACAAAGTTGGTTGGTTATGTAGATTCCAATTATGCTAATGATAGGGATAATAGAAAGTCTACTTCTTCCTATGTGTTTACTTTGTGTGGCTCTTGCATAAGTTGGAAGTCTCAACTTCAACCCATTGTTGCTTTATCTACTACAGAATCTGAGTATGTAGCTGCCACTGAAGCTTTTAAGGAAACAATTTGGCTTAGGGCTGTTTTGTCTGAAATTGGTTTTCTTGACAAAAATGTGATTGTGTTTTCTGATAGTCAATCTTCTATTCAACTATGTAAAAATCCTGTTTTTCATGATTGAACTAAACATATTGATGTTAGGTTTCATTACATTCGGGATATTGTTGAAAAGGGCATTGTTAAGTTAGAGAAAATTCCTTCAGAATTTAATCCTGCTGATATGGGTACTAAGTGTCTACCTGCTGAAAAATTTATTTCGTGTCAACGGATTTTAAACTTTGACTTAGGGAAAACTCTTTGAAGTTCGTCCTTTCTGGACATGGCATGCTTTGTGATTTTGCCTCAAATCTTTGTGATTTTCCCATGCTTTGTGCTCTTGCGTTTGATCTTTATGATTTTCGCATGCTTTGTGCTCTTGCATTTGATCTTTGTGATTTTCGCATGCTTTGTGCTCTTGCGTTAGATCTTTGTGATTTTCCCATGCTTTGTGCTCTTGCGTCTGATCATTGTGATTTTTGCATGCTTTGTGCCTTTGCCCCTGGTCTTTGTGACACGAGTTTACCTTGGGTATTCTCTTTGTTTCCTCGGTGGTAATAAATTGGCGATGACGTGTCTTGTGATTCTGTGATTGTGTTTTATACTGTTTTGGGCCAAATGTGGAGATTGTTGGGTATTAGTTGGCCAACATTGTGGCCCAATCTCTAGTAACCCACTTATTGGACTTGACCTAATAATATAAATAGATACTACTCTCTTGGTGGGAGGCAGAGGTCAAATTTCTTTGTGGTGTTTGGATGCTAAAGAGAGGGTTGCCTCCTTTGTGTGAGATAGTGGTGCAACAGAATCAATAAACAAGAGGACTAAGCCAAACTCCAATTGCATTCACACCCAACAGATTTATGTTACACGCGTTCGCCTCAATCCGAAAAAGAGGGGCTTGTACGAGATGAGATTTTTTTTTATCTTATTGACATTTAAAATTCTTATGTTGTTTTCTTATTTATTGATTTATTTTTTATTTCCCTTTTGTAACGTTTGAACGCATCTTGCGTTCTTTTTAATAAAAATTGACATTTAAAATAAATAAATAAATAAAAGAAATATTATAAATTTGAGAAATTTCCTTTTTAACAAATGATTTTAGTATTCAATAACTGAACCTCATTCTTCAATTGCTTCTATTGGGTCAAATTAGTTTGACTAACGATATTTTAATGATGTATTAGTAAAACTTTGATTAATAATGAAGTTAAGCCGTCTAATTATTTTTGTGCAGGTGCATCAAAAATATGCTAGGTAAAACTTAGTTTGAATCAGGCTAATTAGACGCGCTGCTAGTTAGACGTGCAGTCTGATAGATACGTAGTTAGACGTACAGTCTAACATATACGTAGCTAGACGTGCAGTCTAACAGATACGTAGTTAGACGTGCAATCTAACAGATGAAAGTTAGACGCTGTCGTCTAATTCCTTCAGACAAGTCTGAAGTGAAACGTGTAGTCTAACAGATGAAAGTTAAACGCCGACGTCTAACTCCTTCAGACAAGTCTAAAGTGAAACGTAGTTAGACGTGTCGTCTAACTCTGTAAGCATGAAAATTTGACTTACTCTATTTTGCAAAATAATATTATTATGTTTAATAATATTAAAATAATATTTTGGATTTTTATATTCAAAATAATTTGAAAGAAGGAATTAAAACGTAATTAAGGATTAATTATTATGATAATTAAACCTTAATTAAGAGAACTTTTCAAAATTCCAAAAATAAGTTGAGGATAAAATATTTGTATATATTTTACCCAAATTAGACCAAGGAAGGGGTTAAAAATATCCAATTAGGATTTATTCATGATTTATGTTTAATTCATGACTTAAACTAATTAAATAAAATACCCCAAAATTCTCAAAAATTCCCCAAAAAAACAAAACATGATCATAATTGTTATTATGAATCTAGAAATATTTTTTGTGAAATTTTTGGTAAAAAAATGGATTTAAAAGGAATTAAATTCGATTTTTAATAACCTTTTAAACAAAATTAAAATTGCACAATCCTGTGTGACTGATTTTATGTTTAAACTTTGCAGCAGAATCCTGGATCATCAGATGAGCGCCCAGATCTCATCCGACAGCCTAGAGCGCGCCATAAATCCATCTGTAGCAGAACCACGTGCGCGCGCCCGCACCGGATCAACTAACGGGATGGACTAACCTCGTTAGTCAAGACCACTGACCGCGGACGGAACGCTGACGGCGTCAGGCGAAATGACGTCGTTTCAGCTATCTTCTTCGTTGGGACGCAGGGGTCGCCGGAATCGCGACTTCGCCGACGAGTTTCTTCCAGAAGCTCTAACTTCGGCTACAGGCGATCAAATCCGTTGATTTTTTCGCCCACGTGATCCCCTTGTCAGCGCCTACGTTTCCCCCTATCTAGAAGCCTTATCTTCCCCGGGATAAGGCTGCCACGAATATGGGATAAGAACGCTCGCGATCAAAGAAAACTTAAATTGACTTTCAACAGCCGACCTTCGAGTACTATAAATACTCCCCTACCCCTCTACTACCAATCCATCAAACAATAACCAAGAATTACACATCAAATCGCCTCAATCGAAAACCTGTAATTTTCGGCCAAGAATAGTTTTCTGTAGAACTTTCTCCGGTGAGCCAAGCTTCGATCCAGGCTTCTGAATCACCTCCAACACTGCCAGGAATGTTTTCCAGCTGTTGGTATTATTCAAGAAGCCTTGATTTTCGATTTGTAATTCAAAATTTTGAAATTCTTCAAATTTTCTTGTTTGATCACTTTGGTCGTGTTCTTATGCTTGATTGTGTGATTTCTTTGTATAAAATCATTATATATATCATGTGTAAGCTTTTTGTTGAAAGAAAACCGATCAAATCAACATAGAACAAAATTTTGCAAAAATCAGTTTGAAAATTTGATTTTTTGAAATGTTGTGTTCTTGGTTTAAATCTGGATTTTTTGGTCCAGATTGTTGCTATACATGTTTATAAACATGTTTGAATCATTTCCAAACAACAGTAATCAAGTTTTGATCATGTTTGATCAAAATTGAAATTTGAGAAAAAAGCTTGAAAATTTGAATTTTAAAACTTTGTGTTCTTGCTTTTAATCTGATTTTGTTGGTTCAATTAGTTGTATTACATTTTGTATACATTGTTGGATGATTTCTAAGTAGCTGTAATCATGTTTTGACCAGGTTTGATCAAATTGAAATTTTGGGAAAAAAGGTTAAAAATTTGGATTTTTGAAATTTCATGTTTTTGCTTCTAAGTTGGATTTGTTGATTCAATTAGTAGCTATACATGATTCTTAACATGTAGGGATGAATTCCAAGTAACTGTTTCACCTTTTGATCATGTTTGATCAAATTTAGTTTTTTGAAAAAAGTTAGATTTTGATTCAATCTTCAAAAACTATTTTAATTATGTAATGATGTTCTTGTTTTGGTATGGATTAACTATATTCATCATTTCAAAGCTAATGGAACAAAAATCAGGCTTTGAATTGGTCTAATTTAAAAGATCCCAAAATGTGACCTAGAAATGGTGTTTTAAAATTGACCCCCTTATGATTTTCAAAATTGTGATTTATGTTAGGACTTTTGTTCTTCATGATCATATGAACCTACAGCAACTTACGGATTGTGATTTGGATATCTCAATCAAAATTTATGGCCTTCTGAAGTTTCGGACCAAAACAAGAACATCCGACCGAGGAAACCGCCCACGACCGAGGAAACCGCCCACGACCGAGCCACCCGACCGAGAGAGTTAGCTTAGGGCCAACAAAACTAGCCTAGACCTAATTAACCTAGGACAAACCTTGCCACTTAACCTAGTATTGACCTTGACACCTAATCTAGGACTAAAAACTAAACTTAGCCTCATCTTAGCCTAAGCCAAACCCTAGCCCTAGCCTAATATCAAACCCCCCACTTAACCTAAGACCGTTATAGCCCTAGGCCTAAGTCCGAACCCTTACCCAAAATTAAACATCTCAAACCTTACTAAGCCCAAATTGACAAGATCGGACTCGAACCTAGGGTTTAATCCTTAGGCCCGTTTGGTTCCAATTTTCAAAAAAAAAACAAAACAATTCTAGAACCAAACCCCCATTTTCTAAAAAAAAGTGGCATTCTCAAGGTCATGAAATAACTCTAAAGATTCCTTGGGATGTTTCCCAAAACAATTTTCTTTGCTAGGTCTTGTTTGATTATACTCTCTAACATCTTTTTATGATATTTTCAAGTTTTGTTAAATCTGAACCCCAACGCAATAGGTACACACCTTCGTTAAATGATTTTGTACAATTATTTAAAGTCTGTCCTCATTTAGGACCCCTGGACTACTAATTAAAGATAAGGAATGTTATAATTAGATTTATAGAAGCCAGACTTTGTCTATTTTAGAAGGATTTTGAAAACCGTCCTTAGGCGGACGTAGAGGACATAGCGCGAAAGCCCTTTCCCGAGTGTAAACAGACAACGAATCACTTTTTTCAGAAACTCTGGTATAAATACGTTTGTACACGTATCATTTTATTGATTTTCATAAAATCTCTTGGCGACTCTGATTTTCAAATGATTAATCTTTAAATTGATTATGTTTAATTGATTTAAATCGGGCCAGGTTAAATTGTTATTCAGCCTCCTAGATTATTAATATTTGAACAAAAGATTAATTATTTTACATAATTAATTTATTACTGCTCCATGTATTCTCAAAATCTTTTAAAAATTAAATGTTTCATTTTAAAAGATGCCTGGTACGCAAACCAAGGTTGAAATCATTGAACCTCGAGCTGTCTCGCGGTAGTCCTTCCATATTGCCACGTGTCTAACAAACACGTGATAAGCTATGGAATGGGACATAGACCGGGGGGGATAAAATGGTGTTACAAACTCCATTAGACTTGGTGGTCTAATGGATCTCGCTATTAGACGTGGGCGTCTAACTTACTTAGACTTGTCAGTCTAATGAAGCACGTCTAATGCCTCGCTTCAACAGTTGCTTGAAGTTAGCATCTGTCTACCCACGATTAACTAGTTGTATGCTACTCCTGCTCCACTGATCCGTGAAGATTAGTACGATAGCCAGTTACATCCAATAAATGAATGCCACGTAAGTAAATATTCTTTCCACTACTTGTTCCTTGCAGGACAGGTCTAGAAGAATATCCGGCGTACTACCAGTTCGGTACGGCCACGATCCTTGTGCATAGAGCCTGTTGTACTCTTGTACTATGGAGGCTTTCCAATGGGTGTTTGTCACGTTTCAATGCAGAAGATTCGACCGTTGGTACCTGCCTTCTATTTAAAGATCCTCAAAGACAACGGACGAGCTACTGGACACACACTCTATCTTACGAATTGCTTGCTCACTTGCTTACTGATCTTGTACATCATCTACAAGAGAGAGATGAATCAAAACATTGTCTAGCTGAGTGATATTCTTAAACATACTGTAAGTTGAACAAGGTCTGTTCTGTTCAACAATTAGCTAGTCAGTAAACTGTATTTGATTCAAAAAGTATAGTGAATCCTTCCTATGGTTGGAAGAAGGGTGACGTATGAGAGTTTGCTCCGAACATTCATAAACAAATTGCTGTGTTATTTACATTTTGTCTTCTCTTTTAGAACTGGTTCTTAGCTTCAAACTTGAGCAAACGTTTCCGCACTTGAATCGCTTCAAGAGTTTACAAAGGTTTGTGAAGAATAGAAAGTGATATTAATCCCTAACAAGATTTCTATCAAAAACGTTTTCCAGAAGTTGTCATCAATAACCAGACTCCGTCTATATTGATTACACTGATCCTATCAGCTTCACTTTAGTCTTCAATGATTGAATCTCCATTGACTGATTCTTCAAATGCTTATTCTCATTCTTCAACTGCTTCATTTGGATCTTCAATAGCTCGATCTCAACCTTCGTCTCTTTTGAATTGATTTCAGGTTCATTATCTACTAAAGAAAAAAATTTACATCCAACACCACTTTTCTACAAAAATAAAAAATAAATTATATCATCAAAATGTAATAAGATGAGAAGCTAACTTTAAATCTTTAATTGTGATAATACTAGTTAATGATATTATTATAATATAGAATATATTATATTGTGATAATTCTAGAAACGGTCAATCAAAGAAGATATTTGGATAAGATGAGCTAACGTCTGTGATGATAAATAACATCTAGCAAGGCTTTTGGAGGAGGCCTTGACCTCATGATTGTTTTATCGCTTTTGCCATTTCAATTTAATTTAAACTGTATTTGCTTTGGCTAGTCATGAGGTCAAAATATTAAACTAAGCTTGTTGTTAGTTAATTCTTATACATTACTCTACCCTAATGTGATCATACCCTAATGTGACCAGTAACAACAAAATAATAATAATAAAATATCAAAGTTCTATAATCTAATTGCAGAACATAAAAATTAGTAAGATCATACCACAAACGTAAAATCAAATAAATATTATGAATATGAATGCATACCGTATACCTTGTCAATCGTTTCTTTCTCGAACATCAAATCTGAAATAGGATGAGGAGTTGATAAACTCATCTCTTGATACACCACCACATGCATACTCTCCCTTTTTTTGACATTCGGAAAGACATCAGAACCCTAGGGCGTGAAGACGAATACTCCCTCTCATCTTCACGAGAATCTATTGACTCATTTATTTCGGCCTTAGCTTTCTCAATCTCAACACCCTCCAACCATATCAAATCCTCCCAAAATTATCATCTAAACAACTCTACAAGACTAGCCATACAAATATGATCAACATAAAATTAGGCTATCACTAATTCTCTCGATAGCCTAAACAACAAAGACGACGCCTCCGACATAAGCAAATTTGACAATGAAGAGCATCCCAGTGAAGGAGACGCGACAATAAGACATTTATGCATCATCATCACTTTATATACATGTGTCTCATTATCAACACAAATAGATTCAGGGTAACGACTATGTGGATCAGAATGATGCACCCTAATTCTAACACAACTGTTCTCCTATCTTAATTGAGTTTCCTCGTCTTGTTCAATAAATCTTTCAAGTTCATTACCGACCCGACTAAGAAGATCATGATTCCAAATATTTGTTGGCATTCCAAACAATCGAATTCATGTACTCTCTCTATCTACATGAGATCTTATGTTATGTTTGGGAGCAATAACGTGTGAGTTTTCAATATTAACTAATCGGCCATCAACAAGTCATTAGATTCCTTCCTCGACTAAGGGTCTAATACATTTATCCATTGACATGATACATGTTGTTTTAAATTCTTTCCATAGAGCAACATATCTTCCACGAGAATTGAATACATACTAAAAGACGTCATCATTAAGTTCGAGTCCAAGACGCCATCGGTTCCACGTCGACGTTTGAAGGGCCCGACATAACAACTTTAATTTGATCAAATCAACCTTAATCGCTTTTTGTTTTCCGTTCTTAATTTTCAAGGTAGCCACAAGTCTAGGACGCGCCTCCAACGTTTGAAATTCAAAAGATTTAGGTCGGACATGAACCATCTTTGTCTAGTAGGCCTAAATAGTATGTTTCCTAGCGCCTACCACTGTTGCATATGTTAAAGTTTAGCATTACGAGGATCTGGTTGCATTGCTCCAAGCATAGTTTGCTGCATAAGTAGTTTGTTAACTGTAGACATCTCATTCATTTGATTGTGGATACTGTGTCTAGTCGATGATCGAACCCTTAATTTAAAACCCAGCCTCTACCAATAGTGACATTCATGGTATAACGCATAACCTCCCTAGACCTAAACACGTGAGACACCTTTATGGGTTGCTAGGAAAACGATCGAAGACCGATATCTAATTTGACCATTTGACTTCTCTAGACTCTCTCACGAGGGAGTGGATCTGTTGTCCCACAACATAGACCATCTCTTGTACCACAAGGCAAAAATCTGCTTTCGTCAACCTCTCTCACGATGTTCTATATTGTTTTATCCTAAACACTCACCTGATGTTGTTCATCCACCAAGAGAACTGCACGACCTATCCTATTAACCGAGAACTAGCCTTCCTAAGGGACATTAAGTACATTAAAGATTTTTATCCGACTAACCAAAATGGAAAAACAATATTTGCAAATATCTCTATCTAAGTTGTTTAATCTAGGATCACATAATGAAATCCTTGAATAATAATGGGAAATCTCATAATGCATTTCTTTTATTTGTGAAATCTTATAATTTTAGAATTTTAGTTCTAATGTGAAAAGTCTTAAATTAAAGGTGTAACCCTTTTAAATAAAATAAAAAATATTGTCACTTTGGATTAGTAAAAAAATAAAATTGTAAATTGACTAGACAACATGGCAAGATTTTCGATCCGACGTGGAGGATAAGCGGAGGGAGTATACGTAGTAAAGAGGGGGGGCGCAAAAACACCTTTCAGCTCGAAAAAACCCCATTTTCAGTCGTCCTCTTTTTTCCTCTGCAATGGAGACTTGTTCCATCACTCTATCTTCATATCTCAATCAAAAGTCAATCCTCTCTTCTCATAATGGAATCCTTGGCTCTACCTTCACCTACGCTTCTTCCTTCTCTCTCCCATCCGCCGCCACATCTCGCCGCCGCACTACCTTCCTCACTAGGGCATCGGTCGCAGTTGAACAACAGCAGGTGACGAAGAAGGTCGCTCTCTTAAGAATCGGTACTCGCGGAAGGTAGCGTTTTCTTTCTTACCCTCAATTTCTCTTCCACAACTCTTATTAGATAAGATTTTGACCCACCCCACATTGATTTCACTTTCAAAATCTGATCTTTGCTGTTATTATCTTATTTGATTGATTCAATTCAAATTCATCAATAGATCTGATAAAAAAAAAAGATCCAGGATTTCCAAGATTAGTTCGGATCCATTTTAGGGTTTTACATTTGTGATTTGATTAGCTAATTGGGTTCACTGGAAAAGTCATGATCATGTATATATTATTGTTGTTGTTTAGGACAGCCCATTAGCACTTGCCCAAGCATATGAGACACGATCTAAGTTGATAGCTTCACACCCAGAATTGGCAGAAGAAGATGCTATTGAAATTGTGATTATAAAGACAACTGGTGACAAAATATTGAGTCAACCACTTGCTGATATAGGGGGCAAGGGATTATTCACTAAAGAAATAGATGAAGCCCTCTTAAACAATGATATTGATATTGCTGTCCACTCTATGAAGGATGTTCCTACTTATCTGCCTGATAAGACGATTCTTCCTTGCAATCTCCCTCGAGAGGATGTTAGAGACGCCTTTATTTCGCTAACCGCCTCTTCGCTAGCTGATCTTCCGGCAGGAGCTGTCATCGGAACTGCTTCTCTTAGAAGGAAGTCTCAGATTCTCCACAGATATCCATCAATCAAGGTGTTTTTTATATGCCATTTTATAGTTTGAACGAATAATTTCAAAATTTTCTCAATTGGATCGGATGCTTTCATGTATAGGTGCTGGATAACTTCCGTGGAAATGTTCAGACTAGATTAAGAAAATTGAATGAAGGGGTGGTCCAAGCCACATTACTGGCATTAGCAGGGCTGAAACGGCTGAACATGACTGAAAATGTTACTTCCATTCTTTCAATAGAAGACATGCTTCCTGCTGTCGCTCAAGGGGCTATTGGGATTGCCTGTAGAACCGACGACGAGAAGATGGTAAAGATGATATATATCACATGGGACCTCTTTCCTTGTTTAGGTGTCTGGATATATAGAGAAACACTTTTTCAGTCAATTTTTGAAAATGGTTGCAGGCTAATTACATAGCTTCACTCAACCACGAAGAAACAAGATTAGCTGTTTCGTGCGAGAGGGCTTTCCTGCTAACCCTAGATGGTTCGTGTCGCACCCCAATAGCGGGTCTGGCTCGTAAAGATGAGAACGGGAACTGCATCTTCAAAGGATTAGTGGCATCCCCAGATGGTACCCGAGGTCAGATCTTGTTATTAATTATTACTGTTACTTACTTGTGTAGTTGTGTGGATCCAAATTTCATATTATTGTCTATTTTACAGTTCTGGAAACATCTAGAGTAGGTGCATACAATCTGGAGGACATGCTATTGATGGGGAAAGATGCAGGAAAGGAATTACTTTCACGAGCAGGGCCAGGATTCTTTGATTCTTAAAAGACGAGGAGAATGGATAAAAGTTCAGACCCGAGCTTCTTGTAGTGAAAGAATAGCTATTATTTTATAGGGGCAGCATCAGAAATTTAGAGCGGAGTAAACTAAGCCATGATTGAGTGTTGTTGTTGTATGTTGGTTGGCTCTAGTATTAATAAGAGTATTTGTTTTGAATGAAACTGATATTATTTATGATCTTGTCTAGTCAAGTTAGTATTTTCTTATATTATGAAGGATTGATTGATTGATTATGATTTATTTTTGAAAATAATGCATGTAAAATTATATAGAAGAGAGTTGTTTAAGTGCTGCTACAAAACTAGGAATATCTATTGGAAAAACAGTAACAATCAACAAAACCACTATGAGCTAGGATTATGATTATATTTGAAAGAAAAAATATTGAAAAATTTAGAATGAGTGAAACTATTTGTGAGGTTAAAATAGAAACCCTAAATACCTCTATTTCATTTTCTACCCATACAATCAAACGAACAAATTGATCTTTCACATTTGAGGCAAATGAACAAATACAAGTAATATTGTCTAGGTCTTGTTAGCTATTTTAATTGTTGTGGTATGGATGAAATTGTAAAATATGTAATTTTAATTAATGTAATATAATTTTTGAGTTTTTTTAGTTTGGAGGTATTATCAAAAGATAGGAAAGCGAAAGCACTTAGATTCTTTACGTTTAACGACTGAACTCGTTGGTCCTAATCTGTCTTCAAACCCATCACCTCAACCAAGTTTTCTCTATGACTGATATTAGTGGAAAATGATGAGAGCACCCACGATTAGCTATCTATTAATGTGTTCCCACCTGCATGCCTAAACCGGACCATCCTAATATAGTCATTCGTTCTCCACTGTCTTTTTGTTTGTCTAGAAAAGAGATGCGTTATACTAACATTTTTTTTACTAAACCACTAGAGTCCATTACAGCACCTTCCATTCGAATTGTGAACTAACTGAGTTCGAGTATAAATTTTGGTGTTAAATCGAGTTCAAATAATATAATACTCGACTAGACTTACTCTCATAAATATGCGTATTCTTACCTATAAAAAAAGAGTTTTAAGTTCAGCTACCAAACTAGTAATATCTATTAGAAATACAGTAATTATCAACAAAACCACTATGAATGAGGATTATGATTAAAAAAAAATATATATTTAGAGAAAAAAATATTGAAAAAAATTAGAATGAGCAACGAAACTAGGTGCATGTTCTTATTTATAAAATTTCCATATTGTCAACTGATTTCATATAATAATTTATAGGATTTTAAATGTAAACATCAAGTGGCTGTAGTTTAGTGGTAAGAATTCCACGTTGTGGCCGTGGAGACCTGGGCTCGAATCCCAGCAGCCACATTTATTTTTTCTTTCTTCCAATAAAAATATTATATATATTAATTAAGATGGCCCAACTTCAGAAGAAAATAAAGCCCACTATATATGGAGGAGACCTATATTTTTGTGTGTTGTTTTTGTCTAAGCTACTTGTCTTGAGAATCATAACATTAGAATTGGACATTGTTCCATAAATGTAATCTTTGAAATCTTAAAATGGAGAACAAATGATCAGAACTAAGGCAACATTGTATTATGAAGAGTAATTTACAAAGCTTACATAAGAGTGCTTAAATCAAAAATAACTAGGGTTAGGGTTAGTGTTTGGATCAAAGAACAAAAGCCCAAAACTACAAATTATTCTAACACCAACTTGAAACTTAATTGTTGTGAGAAAGACGCAATTGACTGATGTTTGTCGTTTAGGACATCTCATAGCTATTTGAGTGGCTTCAATTGACATGAAAATGATGATGATGATGATAAACTTTGTGGTTGAATCATGAAAATGCTTAATTAGGTTTATGACTATGCAAATGTACAAAAAAACTACTTGTACTGCGTACATTAAATTATCTTTCTTTTTCATTGTCTTTTTAGAAGATAGATAAGGTCTTTCTTGTCATGATATGGCAATAGTGGGGCTCTTTCAGTTGACTATTCCAATCTTGATATGTGTTAAATCACAATCACAACCTGAATTCCATCTTTCCTTATCTCTACAATCACTGCCTTTTGATATGCCCATGTTCCAATTGGGATTGAGTGAAAAGTTATTATGTGAAATTTACTTATAAAAAAAGTAACTTGAATTCCTGTTTTTCACCTGCTATAATAATATACCTCTTTTTACTGCTTCATGCTCCATAGAAAAATTTACATGATTTAGTTTCCTTGATTAGACTGTCTTGTCTGGTTGCAATGAACTTGAATGATATGTGTTCTTTGAAATTCTTTAATTTATTTCTCTCTGTTTCAGTTTATAATTTAAAAATAAAAAATATCAATAGAGATAATATTATATCAATAAGATGGATGTCATAGAATGAGGGGACCATATTTATTTAAAGAAACAAGTTAAGTGTTGTATTTATTTAATTTAGGTTTAGCCACATAGAATAGAAGGGGAATCAATCAACTTGGGTATATTTATTTTAAAATCAAACAAGGTCTTAGGATGAGGGTGGATTCATGTTCCCTATCTAATCTAATGAGGGGCAAAATAGTCATGTTTAAAAACATACAAAATATTTTACCATTTTGCCCTTCCGAGGTGAACATGGAATCCCTAGTAACATGGGCCTCGTTTGATGAAGGGGTTTTTAGGATAAAACCCAGTTTTTATCCCAAAACCCAAACATCTTATCAACCATCAAATCAAATAATTTTATCATTTAAATACCAAAATTACCTTCTAATTTTATCTTCTCTCTAAACCATCATTCTCTCATCTACACCATATCT
This sequence comes from Impatiens glandulifera, assembly GCF_907164915.1. Lineage (NCBI taxonomy): Eukaryota > Viridiplantae > Streptophyta > Magnoliopsida > Ericales > Balsaminaceae > Impatiens > Impatiens glandulifera. The sequence continues at coordinate 8,179,144 of NC_061862.1, read as the reverse complement.
TCTAAAGTCAAAAGACAAATTAGTTTTTAAATTTTAAAAACCAGTTTTTTCCTACTTTTTATCAAACAAGAGTTTTTTGGATAAAACCCAGACAAAATTCAAAAAACCCCTTCCTCAAACAAGGCCATGGTGATCCTTTCTGAAAGTCGTTTGCCAAGGAATGGGTTCATGTTGTTTGATTGTGAAATTACAATTTTATTTTATTTTTTGAATTGGGTTTGTCAATTTAAACTTTATAACGTTAAAAACAGTTTGGTCCAAAAAGAATATCCTTCCAAAATGGGAGGAGGATAGGGTGGGGTCTTAGCCAAGTCCGGCGGCTTTCTTTTCTTTGGTGCCACTTGTTCCAATTATAATATATTTGGGAATTAGAGGTTAATTATTTTTCAAAATTATTTATAATTAAAAGAGTTCTTAAGAAACTTGATAACTATAATAGTATGGCATGATAAACCTCTTTTGTCATTTTCCTTTTATAGAAAAGAGCATATGTGGACTCCAAAAGAAAATGCAATGAAATTTAAAAATAAAGTTAGATGTCACTTTAACTATGTAACAAATGGCAATTCTTCTATATCTTTTATTTTGAAAATTTTCTTTTCTCTTTTGTGGAAATAGTTCTTTTGTTAAGACAATTGTCCTAATTTAGTTACTCTGTTTTATGGACAATCCTTGGTTTAGAAAATATCATGCTACTCTTAATTTATTATATATATATATATATATATATATATATAATATATATATATATATATATATATATATATATAAATTCATGGGTTGTTATTGAAATGAGGCTAATTAGATATTTAGACTAACATATTATCATATCATTATATGAGAATGATCCTTTTTCTTTATAAAGAATTAGTTCCAATTCAAACAAAAAATTGCATATAAAATATTAATTTTATAAATAATATTTAAAAATTACAACAAACAAATTGTACAAATTAAAATTATAATGGAGAGGATAAAAAATCTTGAAATTTCTTAGGGTGACTTTATGTACGAATTCGTTTGAGTTTCGTAACGATGAATTGAAAAATAAAACAAATTGAACAAATTAATTATGTGGTGTCGGAAAATATTTTACCAAATATTTTGAGTGGCAGTGAAACTTGTCATTGGGTTGGTAAGCAAAGTTGTAAAATATTCTGTCAAATTATAATTAACTATATATATATATATATATATATATAATATATAGTCAAAATAAAGAGAAATTTGTACAAATTAAGGGAGAATATTTGTAGGGAGAAACGTGTAGTTTTTCAATTCATTGAGATGACCCAAGAATTTCGACATTTAAATAAAATATTAATTTTAATAAATCTTTATTGAACAAAAGAGAAACAACTCTAGATTTCATAACTTCATTTAACTTGTGGCACACAGACTCGAGAAATTACTATTATGACAATTAGCAGGTATCAGCGTCGTATTATAAAAATTCAAAACAAAAATTAGTAACAAGATGTCGGATCGAACACATCATAACACCAACTAACTCAAACTTGAGTGGTGAAAAAAGAAAATAAAGTGTCATCTAATGCTAAGAACTAAGAAGTCATCGGAGTGACAAAGAACAAAATGATTTTTCACTTTCTCTATACTATTTAAAAATTGAATGTTCACATTGATACATAACCATTAATTATATATATAATTATCATATGATTTTGAAAAATGAGAAAATTAAAAGATAGAAGCCTGCACATGCACAGGAGATGACATGGCAGAAGCCAAAATGTAACAGTAAATAGGGCGGCTCCAAAAAACTCTACAGTAATTTCTGGTACAAAAAATCAGGATTTTAAAACGTGAAAAAAAAGTATTAATAATTTGCTATGTGGCCAATAATTTTAGTCATTTTAAATAATATAATTTGATTTCAGTTGAGCTACTCACCTTTATAAATATTGATGACTTTCTAAATAGAGAATTACAAAAATAAAAGACAATTGATATTTATATTTTTTATGCCAAATAAATATTAATTATTAATAAAAATTCAGTTCATTTAATAAAAAAAGTGTCTTAGATAGATAGAGATTGTGATTTCAATTCTAGAATCAATCAACCTTTTACACTTAAAAAAAAAAGTTTAATATTTTAATAACACCTAACCTAACCAGTTCTATCTACAAAATATACTAAAACCTCATTTTCAACTGAGGCCAATTTGTTAATAAATTATATTTCATTTAACATTAATATATAACACATTTTGAAAATAAAATACAAAGAGTTTGAATGACTCTTGAGCTGGCAGAAAAAAAAAATAATAAGTGAGATATTTCTGATAGTTTACTTAGTGACAAAGACATACAACTTAAAAAAAAATTAAAAAATTCTGTAATTAATAATGGCCTCTAAATTCTAATGGTAGTGAGGATAGTCACATTAATTTGACTTTTATAGTACTTAGAAACTAATTTCGAGTTTGATCTCTTTCTATATTAAGAATAAATTAATAAAATTAATGAAATAATTGATGTCATTTATATTATTTATATCAATTTATTTTAACAGAATACCCATAATTATTAATACTTCCAATAAAAACCCATTTTGGCTGATGTTTATTTATTTATTTATTTATTTATGAATTGGGGACTCTACCCTTTAAAATTTGAACCATTTGGGTGAGAATTGAGACTTGAGAGTAGTGATATATCTCTCTAAAGAGTAAAAGATTATGAGCAATTTAAGGATGGTTGAGGCAAAATTGCCTCCTGGATTCAGGTTTCATCCAAGAGATGAAGAACTAATATATGATTATTTGATGAAGAAGATCTCTGGCACCAATTGTTACCCTGTTTTGATTGAGGTTGATCTAAACATCTGCGAGCCATGGGACATTCCTGGTAATGAATCATAATTCTGTTCTTTTTAATTTATGGTCTGTTCTTGATTGATATAGAATTGCAGAAACTGCATGTGTGGGGGGAAAGGATTGGTATTTTTATAGCCATCGAGACAGGAAATACGCGACCGGTCTTAGAACAAACAGGGCGACCGTCTCAGGTTACTGGAAGGCCACAGGTAAGGACCGGTCTATCCATAGGAAAGGCAGACTTTTGGGTATGAGGAAAACTTTGGTCTTTTACCAAGGAAGAGCACCCAAAGGTAAAAAAACTGATTGGGTCATGCATGAATTCCGCCTTCATGGCCCCATTATCCCTTCTTCCAAGGTTTGTTTTTCTATCTATCTATCTATCTATCTCAAAATCAACATATATGGGAAAGGGTTAATGAGAATTGATTAAGGGTTAATGAAATTTTCAGGAAGATTGGGTTTTGTGCAAAGTGTTTAACAAGACAAAAGAAATGGAATCAGAAATCAAACAAGAAGAAGAAGGTATGATGGTAGTAGTGGGGAATGGAAGTAGCAGCAGCAACAGTAGTTCTTGCTTTGATGATCAGACAATCATGAGTTGTTCATCTGATCTTCCACCATTAATGGAATATTATAATTCATATGATTTCCAACAGCAAGTGCCCTGCTTCTCCAACAACAATTATAAACCTAATAATGATCATGATGAATTGACCAACATGATGATGATGAAGAACAACAGTACCTCAATCTTCAGCCCTGGTTATGGTGGTACTGGTGATGATAAGGTAGAAGACATATTTAATAATAATGTTCTTCATAATAATATCAGATTTCCAGGTAATAATATTAAAGAATCACCCAGTTTAGAAACCCTCTTATCTGATCATCATCATGTCGATCTGCAGCCTCCTATTTGGGATTACTAGCTAGCTAGCTTTTCATATATTGTTATTTGATTTGGGTTTTTGTTGCATAATTCATCTCTTCTTGATTTTATTAGAAATAAAATTACCTTTATATATATTCAATTTTGTACAGGGTGACATTATAATTATTTATGCACTCTTTCTTCCTCATTGTAAAATTATGTCATTGTTTGATAATATTATATTATATTTTCAATTGCTAGTTAATTAAATTATGCATACATCTCACATTTTTTTTACTTTTACCTTCATATTTTAACATCTAGCCTTTTTTTTTAACATTTTTATAGATTGCATATGCAACTCACCCACTAGGTTAGTTTAAGTGACCATTTTCATGACTAGACCAAATAAAAAATAGAGAATCTGATAAGACTATCTATCAAAATTTTGATTCTTATTGATAATGTTTTAAGTTAAAATAAAGTTAACAGTGGGATTAGTTTTAATTTCTTATTTAAAAAAAAAAATACATCTTCTACTCTTTTATTGTTTCCCTAGTATGAGAATTTTAAGTCAATTTAATTTTCTAAAATATTGAAAAGTATTCTTGATTCATTCAAATGATTAATATTTTTTTTTTATAATGGTGAATGTATATTAAAATGATAAAAATTGTTTAAATACAACGATAATAAATATGATATAAAAATATAAACACACAATCCAATAGATTATTGAGCTTATAGATCCTTAAGAAAAACGAATAATTCTTTGACCTACTCCACCGACTTTGTAGAATGAATAATAACATTATGAGTGATACAAATCGGACGACTACAATTATTGAATGTTCGATGATTTCTCTCAAATTATATAATCCACTTGAAAATAATCAGAATTGTAATTCAAATATGTATTCCTGTTATCAACCGTCTCAATCCAAATTTCATAGCAATTGCCCAAAGACTTTAGTATCACTTAGTGAATCTCAAACATGCTATAAAAAAAACTCCATATATTATCACCATTGACAATGCAAAAGTAAGCGAATCACCGATTCCACATCCTTATAACACATACGACAACGACTTAACATAATACAATTCTTTTTCATAATGCCACAAGAATCCCACAAGACGCCCCAATAATATCAAGAGGCTCCCAACCACACAACCGTTAATTACATAGATTCTTTATAATCTATTGATCCATCATTCGAATTTTAGTCTCACTAAAACCATATATGCCACAAACAAGAATTTCCACTATTGACTTAATGACGTCTCTCTTCACACTATCATTGAATGTTCCAAACTATAATATTTCCAATCATTGATGAAATCTAAATAGAACAACATTTTCTCAAATTCGAGACACGCTTTCCTTTTTGCATATAACTATACGGTAGATCATTTAGTTTTTTAGTTGTCAGCATTGATAATTATTCGATTAAGAAAGGCTTGAGTGGAAAGTATACGAAAGGGTGAGATCTCGCGCACATTGAACGACACTTTAGTCTCTAATTCAAGGACCTCCCTCAGAGGGGAGTTGTTTTCAATCAACGTCATTATGTGTTGATAATTCTATTATCCCATTAACATTATACACTAACTCGGAATCCACTGATTCCTCATTGGACACATCGTGAATGAAAAATGACAATTCATTATTGTTAAGGAACCAGACAATCTTACTCCACAAAATCTGCAAGTCAAAGATGCAATCAAGTCACAATATATTCCTCCATAATCTTAGTGATTGCAAAGCTAATTGTTACCCATATTTAGACTCCACAAAATCTGCAAGTCAAAGATGCAATCAAGTCACAATATATTCCTCCATAATCTTAGTGATTGCACAACTAATTCTTACCCATATTTAGACTTTACATATAACAAATTGTAATATAAATAACATGTATATTTCTCATTCATATATACAATTATTCCTTTTCAATCATACATCTTCTCTACATGGTATCAGAAGTCTAGATCCTACAATGTCATCAAACGCCTTCTCCGTCCCAAACCCTACCAACCCCGGCTATCCCATCTTCTTTGTCAACCTATCGCAATGCAAACCCTTACAAACTACAAACAACACCACCAACTTTACACAATGATCTTCCCAAATCAAGTCATTCTTATTTGGTTTCGGTCTATTTAACTACCTCATTGGAGAAAAGAAATGCCCACCACCAACAATCACCAAAGACGACAACACTGTCACCCCTAATCCCAGTTACGCCTCATGGTCTCGACAAGACCAACTATTGTTAGGCTCCCTCATCGGCACTCTTGACGCCAAGATCGCACCTCTTGTAGCCTCTGCTGCTACATCTCATGAAGCATGGACTGCTCTTAAATCTCTCTACACAAATCCTACTCGCAGCCATATCCTCCAAGTCAAGAAACGACTTGACTCAATCAAAAAGACACCCGATCAAACCATCACTGACTATATGCATCAAATAAAACAATGCACCACTGAACTTGCCAATCTAGGCAAAACTCTAGATCCCAAAGACATCATTGCAAAGGTTCTAAATGGGCTCGATCAAACCCAACACCGTTCCATCATCGAAACTGTTGAAGCTCGAGATACTCTCATCCCGTTCGATGCTCTCCATGAAAAACTCATACATCATGAGCTCACCAAACTCCATGACAACAGCAACTCCACCTCATCAACACCTACCACCGCTTTTGTCGCAACCTACAAACCATCATCCAATACTCGCCAAAATAACAATTACTCCCGACCCCAATACTCTAAAGACAACAGCCGACAGTCCTCACCACACTACCCCAACCCCTCCTCCTCATCCAACACCAAATCACCTGATGTATGCCAATATTGCGGCTACACTGGTCACACCATCTTCGTCTGTCGCCATTTCTCTCGCGCCCATCCTAACTTTACACTTAAACCCTTTGTACATCAATCTCGCTACACTCGTCCTCAAGCCAACACTGCCTATTCATCTCACGCCCCTCCATGTGACTGGATTATAAATAGCGGTGCTACTCACCATGTCACACATGATCTCGATAATCTATCCATTCACACTCCTTATACAGGCAACGATGATGCTATCATCGATGATGGCTCATCTCTTCCAATCTCTCACACAGGTTCATTCACTATCACCTCTCAAAACAAATCTTTACTCTTTCAAAATGTTCTTTATGTTCCAAAAATTGCACAAAACATTATTTCTGTCTCCAAGTTTTGCCTTGATAATAATGCACAAATTGAGTTTACCTCTTCTTCCTTTCGTTTCAAGGCTATCTCCACGAACACCATCCTACTCCAAGGAACTTTTAATCATGGCATGTACACCTGGTCTTCTTCCTACAAATGTGCCCTTCAAACATCTCTCACATCATCTACTTCAAAGCTATCCACCACGTCTGCTCTCCTATGGCATCACCGTCTTGGCCATCCGTCATTTAAAATTTTTTCTTATATTTCAAATTTATGTAATTTAGGTTCAATTTCATCCCTTGATTACTGCAATTCTTGCAAGATTAATAAAGCACACAAACTTCCTTTCTCTCAATCCACTCTTACGTCTACAGCTCCCCTTGAATTATTATTTTCAGATGTTTGGACCTCACCCCACCTCTCACATGACAACTACAAATATTATCTAATCTTTGTGGACCATTACACTACATATGTATGGTTTTACCCTCTCAAAAATAAATCCGACTCTCTCACAGTCTTTCTTGACTTCAAAAAATTAGTTGAAAACTATTTCAAAAGAACGATCATAACCCTATTCTCTGACACCACAAACAAAATCTACACTTCTCGTCATGTCACTTTCATTGAGCATGATTTTCCATTCCACCATCTATCAAACCAACAAAATTCAACTTCGCTTCCCTCACCTCACGAATGGTTTCCCACTCCTCTCATACCTATTTCATCACATAACCCTACAACACCATCCACCACTGCCACACCCCCACAGAACACACCTCTTATGCCACCACATCCATCACATAACCCTACTACACAGTCCACCACTGCCACACCCCCACAAAACACACCTCCTACACCACCACATCCACCACCCCCCCTCCGCCCATTCTCCCTCGTCCTGTAACTCGTCTCACAAACAACATAACCAAACCTAACCCAAAGTATGCCCAACTTACCACTATCTCCTCACCCACGTCACTACCAACCACCCTCAAACAAGCACTCTCCATCCCTCATTGGCGTGATGCTATGCTTGCCGAATACAATGCTCTACGGAAACACAATACATGGACTCTCGCACCACCTAGTGAAGCTCGAAATGTCATTGGTTATAAATGGGTCTTCAGAATCAAATATAATCCTGATAACACGATTCACAAATACAAAGCTCGGCTTATCGCAAAAGGTTTTCATCAACAAGCTGGTCTTGACTACTCTGCCACCTTCAGTCCGGTTATCAAACCAGTCACGATTCGACTCACCCTCTCAATTGCTCTCCAACACAACTGGATATTACGCCAACTCGACATCAACAACGCCTTTCTCCAAGGTGATCTCCAAGAGACAATCTTCATGTAGCAACCATTCGGCTTCATCGACGCTAACAACCCTTCTTATGTGTGTCGTTTAAACAAACCCATATACGGGTTAAAACAGGCTCCACGCACATGGTTTACAGCCCTCACCTCCTATCTACTACAATTCGGTTTTACAGCATCTCTCGCCGACCCCTCTCTCTTCATTTACAAAAAAAATGGCGATCTCCTATATGCACTTGTTTATATCGATGACATTATCGTAAGTGGTCCTTCACCTGATTTTGTCTCGGTTTTTATTTCCAACTTTGCCAAACGCTTTTCTCTCAAGGACTTGGGGCAACTTTCCTTCTTCTTAGGGGTGGAAGTACAACACAACACTTCTGGTCTCCTTCTCTCCCAAAGAAAGTACATACACGACCTCCTTCAAGGTCATGACATGCTTGACTGCAAACCATCAACTACCCCTATGCTTGCTCACCCTCAACTGCTACAAAATACCTCCACACCTCCATGTGATCCTACTACTTATCGTTCTGCTGTTGGAAGCCTCCAATACTTATACCTCACACGTCCTGACATTGCTTACTCTGTCAACAAGTTAGCCCAGTTCATGCAACACCTGCAAGAAGCTCACTGGACAGCTCTCAAGAAGCTCCTCCGCTACCTTCACGGGACTTCTCACCTTGGTTTGCAATTACATCGCAATACTCCGTCATCACTACATGCCTTTAGTGATGCGGATTGGGCAAGCGATGTTGATAACTTCATCTCCACTACAGGTTATATCATATATCTCGGCAAAAATGCTATCTCCTGGACATCTCGCAAACAAAAAACGATAGCCCGATCCTCAACCGAAGCTGAATTTCGTGCCATTGCTGACACCACTTCCGAACTCAATTGGATAAAATCCCTTCTACAAGAACTCGACATCCACTTACCTTCTACACCTGTTATATATTGTGATAACTTAAGTGCTACAAATTACTCCGCCAATCCGATTTTTCACTCTCGAATGAAGCATGTTGCTCTCGCTTTTCATTTTGTTCGTGAATAGGTCCAAGCTGGAACACTTCGGGTACAACACATCAGTGGACATGATCAGCTCGCCGACGGCCTCACCAAACCTCTCCCTCGCCCGCGTTTTGAGTTCCTATTATCCAAGATTGGCTTCTTCAATGGAAGGTCCATCTTGAGGGGGAATGTTAAGGAACCAGACAATCTTACTCCACAAAATCTGCAAGTCAAAGATGCAATCAAGTCACAATATATTCCTCCATAATCTTAGTGATTGAACAGCTAATTGTTACCCATATTTAGACTCCACAAAATCTGCAAGTCAAAGATGCAATCAAGTCACAATATATTCCTCCATAATCTTAGTGATTGCACAGCTAATTCTTACCCATATTTAGACTTTACATATAACAAATTGTAATATAAATAATCTGTACATTTCTCATTCATATATACAATTATTCCTTTTCAATCATACATCTTCTCTACAATTATTTTTAATTTTAGGATAAAATATCTAATAGGGATGGCTTGGATTATGTCTTCCACATGTGACAAACATCCATTTTCTACCTGATCAATTGCTTTTTGTTTGGACAACAAATCTGAAATAGGATGGAGGTTGATACCCTCAACTTTTGATACTCTACTACTTGTTTGCACTCCTCTTTCTTGACATCGAGGGTGGCATTGCAACTTGAAAGTTGTGAATGGATACTCGATCTCAACCTTATGAAAACATGATGGCTCGTTTAATCCCTCCTCAGTCTGCACGACATCCCTCCTCCCATATAAATCTCTCTAAATTTGTCATCACAATACTAGCCTTTCAACATCTGCAAGGCTAGCCATACATATCCGATCAACGTAAAATAAGGTTATCACCGACTCTCTCATTTTCCTAAACAAAGTAGATAACTCCAACACATATGTATTCAATGTGTTTATTCCTGATTAAGGAGACATGGCAATAGGACGTTCGAACCATATCATCACCTTATACATTTGTGTCCCGTTATCAACACAAATGGATTCCAAGTAACCAATATGTAAATTAGAGTGATGCACCCTCATTATAACCCAATCGATCTCCTCCAATAATTGAGTGTTCTCATGGAGCTCAATAAATCCGCCAAGATCATTGCCAGCCTGACTAAGAAGATGATGATGATTCTATATATTCGTTGGAATTTCAAACATCCATGTACCCTCCTATCTACGTGGAGTCTTATGAGGTGCTCGGGCGCAACAACCTGCAGATTCTTAATATTAAATGATTGACCATTAACGAGTCGTCATATTCTTTACTCGACTAACGGTCTAATACACATATCTATTGACATTAAAAATGTTTTTTTTAAATTCGTTCCATAGAGCAACATATCTTCCTCGAGAATTTTAGCCATACTAAAGGTGCCCTAACTAGGTATGGCCCCGAGACGCCTTCGGTTCCAAGTCGACAATTGAAAAATCCGGCGTAATAACTTTAGTTGGATCAAGTTTATCTAATCGGTTTTCTTTTTTCTGTTATACATTTCTGAGATAACTATAACTTTAGGGTGCGTCTCCGACGTTTGAAATTAAAAAAATTTAGGCCTTCCATTAAGCACATTTTCTAGTTTATCCAGTTTACCCAGACAGTTTGTCTCCCAACGCCTACCACTGCTACAAAGATCTGAGCTTTTGTCACACGAGGTTCCGGTTGCAGCATTACGACATTTGGTTGTGGAAATATAGTCTAATTGAGAACCGGCCCCTTTTTGGAGTCCTCCTTCTACCACCAATATCATTCACAATGCCTCTCTGGACCCAGACACGTGAGGCGCCCTTTAAGGGTGCTGAGAAAGTGAATTGAAAACTGATGACCTGTGTGACCCTTCGACTACTCATACTCATGTCACTCTCACGATGTTCTGTGTTGTTTTACACCTAAGCTCACTTGAGATTCTCCGTTCACCTTAGACTGCACGACCTTGCATGCTCACCAAAAACCAGCATTTTTTGAATTAGTAGGCACATCAAAATTAGGCTTCCAATAACTATTTTGACGGTGTTACACATCACACTCCTCTCTCATTTTTTTTTCAAATCTTCCTGTATATTTTAAAAATTAAAAGTAGATCATTGTTTGAAATATACTTCTATCGAGAAATATTTTTTCCATTTAAACTATTCTTATTAATGATTAACGTATAAATGATTAATAATAATATAAAAGATAATTAAATAAGTTTTTAGATCAATTACTTACAAAAATCATTGCAATCACCCCGAGACACAGGCCAGTTACAATGTCCTTGGAGGCCGACATGGACATAGTCAACAATAAACATTTTATCACAAAGTCAATTCTCAAATTAATCTATTCAACATTGTTTATTTGTTTTCGTTAATTTACACTTGGTATCTTAATTTTTGGTTCTAAACAAACTTGGTAACCTTTTCTTCTGAGTGTGATTTTTTGAAAAAATAATCTATATAATTAAAGCCAAAATTTGTTTTGTTGTTAATTCAGAAGTTGTAATCCAAGATTTGGCACAAGTAGACTGAGTAGTACATAGGGAGAAGAGAATAACATTAAAACATTCATGAAGGTCTCAAAAATCTATATTCGATTTTAACTTAAAATAACTTGGTTTAAAAAATGTCAGATTATTCCGTTGATAGATGTATCAGTCATTTTTATATAATTAACTCCGATCACAACAAATAAAAAAAATCTCCATTTTGTAAGAATTTTAAAAAATACCAAAAGGTTTCGCATGTAATAATGACGCGATCTTATTATCACCTATATTTATATCGAGAGAAAAAAAAACAATTCCATGAGATGATGAGAGCCAGCAAATTGCATTAAATCAATAACATGCAAAGGCAGAAGCCTATCTGGATAACACAAAATCATTTAAGTGAAGTCAATGAAATTCTTTGTTACATAGATATATGATTTCTATTGACTTTTTAAAGCCAATTAATGCAATGATTGTTATTCAACTCTTTCATTATCTTTTTATAATAAACTAACATTTTATTTTCTCAATTTTTTTTAATTTACTATATATTAAATTAACAATGACATTCTGGTACAATTGGTCATATATAATTAGGTAAGCTATATTAATCCCACTTACACATACAAATAGTCAAACCTAACATTCTAACAATTGGAAATAATCTTTAATAAATTAATATATAAACTATCATGAGTTATTAATTAATTAAATAGATAGAATCAAATTAGCTATAGCCAGGTAAAAGGGATTAGATTTCAGTGTATCATATTTAATTAATTATTATTATTATTAGCTTATTGATCTTGGCCGGCGGGAGAATTCAATAATGATTCTTCAATGGTAAACACAAATTATCAAAGGGTGTGACTTTTTTTGAAATAATCATTTTTTTCACAACTTGTTTCATAAAACTTATTGTTAATATACAATATTAATAACAATATAATAAAGGACAATGAATTCTCCGTTTATTTAATTAGTATAACATTAAATAAGAATAATCAATTATTAAGTAACCCCTAGTAGAAAGATGAAATTTGGAGGTACTTTGATCAAATGGGTTTTTAATATTATTTTGGTATTTTTTCAAAAAATAAATCATTTATCATATCATTAACTTCAACCCATTAAATCACTTAATTCATAGTTAAAATATAAAAATATATTTAAAACTGATTTATGAGAGATTTTTCAGAATTAAATCTTGATTAATTTATTTAAAAAATATTAATAAGTGTTGATTTTAAAGATGTCCGTATTTTTATGGTAAAAAATATACAGGAATTAATATATAATTATTAAATAATATTTTTTTTTAAAAAAAATAAAAGATAATTTAGTTAATGAATTAAATGATTAACTAAAAATGATATTTGATTGTGATTATTTTTTTTTTAATAAATTCAATCAAAATATTAGTAAATATATCATAATTTTTTTTATATAAAAAACTGTTTATTTTGAACCATTTTTTTCAAAAATACTCCCTTAAAAATCTAGAGCTAGAAATACAAAGTATATTATTTAAAAATATTTTATAAAAACTGAAATTTGAGAATAAAACATTTATCTACTTCAACAGTTGGAGACTTTTTTTTTTTTTTGTTTTTTTTTTTTTTTTTTTTTTTTTTTTTTTGTAAGATTTTCGTGTTCGCTAAAATTTGCTTTTTTGTTTGATCATTAGTGAACTATTTTGTGTTATATTTTTTTTAAATATTTATTTTATTTTATAATATTATTGTTATTAAACTTAATCGACTATCATTTATATCATTTTGAATTGACCATTTTAAAAACAAAACTACTTTCTAGTAACCATTTTATGGTGGTCATATTCTTTTGGTTTGAAATCGGGATGATTTTATTTAACCAAACAAGCCTTTAACAAGTACCTTCTGGGCTTATTCGATCCGGGCCTATATATATATTTAAACCCTAATTAAGACCTCATCAATATTTAAATTTTTATATATTTCTAAACCAGCCTCCCTGATATTCAAATCCAGCTTCAAAATAATTTGTTTTGACATCAAAAGATTATATTAATTTATTTAGAAAATAATAATTTTTTTAACTCAACTACATTAATAGATGTTGACTTGGTGTCACTATCATGAATAAAACCAACTACTAAACCTAATAATAAAAATGATAATATTAATAGCAATATACAAAAGGAAAATCAATTAGGTGGGTGGGTGAATTTTTTATTTGCTAAATGAAACTATACAAAATTAAATATATTTTTATAATAACTCAAATTTGAGAGAAACAAATTCATTACTTAACAAGAACTTAATGGGCTTATTCGGTCCAGGATATACGGTCTGATCTGTATGGGGTGGGGCCTTATTATGTGAAATAGAAATTCAATAAATGGGCTCGCAAGCCCCCCTCAGGCCCGTAGGAGATAAGATCTCAGCAATATTTGAAATGCTAAGAAAATAAATATCAGCAACCATCTTTATTGTTATTGCCAGTTCATTTAATAAAAATAATAAATATTTAGTTAAAATTATTAATGTTTTTGACATAAATGTGTATTATAATGGTTAAAAATAAGAATTTTTAATTGGATATAAATTATAAGTTCAAATCTTACTAAAACTAATTTTCTTTTCAATTTTTTTTACGTTTTTCTAAATAGGGTGAGACAGTCATATTCTCGGGATCCAAACTGTTATTGGATAAAAAGTTGACTAAAAATTCTCTAAGGTAATTTAAATAGTAAGAATGATTTTTAAATGAATAAAGATAAAATAAATAAATAAATAAATAAAAATTAAGAGGACAATTTATTCACACAATCAAACTCCCATGATTTCTAGTTTTTTTTCTTTGTTGTGACTTGTGATGAGAGGATCAAATAAGTCAAAATTAATACTTATAATTAAAATAGTTGTAAATTCATCAAATTGTTAATTTTTTAAAGTATAAGAATTTATTTAAAAAAATATTAGTTATATAAATTAAGAAAATGACACAAAAAGAACTCATAGTTATCCAATCAATTATATTAGTTCATTTATTTGAAAAAATAATATTTTTTAAATATAAAGTAATTTTATTTTTATAAAATAAGTGTAAATCTTATCCTCCATAAATTTAAAATAATTTAAGAATTGTTTAAATTTAAATCATTAAAAATGATAAAAAAAAAAAAAAGAAAGATACTCATTTAGATATTTTTATTGACTTGAAGTCCGGTTGTTGGAAAGTGGACCTAACTGAAGAGAAGAGGTTACTCAATAATGGGCCAGGTCTACTTTAATATCTTTATTAACAAATAATTCAAGTCAACTATAATAACCAAATTAATTAATATATATAAGAATAGTGAATAATCTTCACAATTCTTTCATTATTTTGCATTAGGGAATTAACAAGGAAGTGATGAAATTATAAATACCAATCTTCAAAATTTGAATTAAAATAAATGATCAATACAATTCTCTGTTAAATAATTAATCAAAATAATATATAATTTTAATTAAATAATCCTTTTTTATTATTATTGTACAAATAATTAAATTTATTTTAAAAAAATTGTGCTCTCAATTTCGTGCTGCTGCATGGAGTCATTTCAATCCAACTGGCAAGGATCCATGCATTAATAATATGTGGGGTCTTGAAAAAATATTTAGAATCTCAAAACTTTGGTTGGGTAGTTTGAAAAAATATAAATAATCCTACTTTACTGATGTTTCTTTTACTAACACATCTATATATATAATAATTTTTAAAATGTTTAAATTATTGGTTTGAGAGCTGTGATTAATTTAAATATATATGTGAGAGTAAATAGATATTTGGGTCGAATTTTGGGTTGACCCATCCATAAATTTAAAACAATTAAAAATAAAATTAAAAATACTATAAATATGTTTTAAATTTGCAACCTAACCAAAACATGTACAATCATTTAAGACTTTATATTTTAAATTCAACCCCAAATTTAATGAACGCAAGACGTTTTAATCATATAAGTTAAACTTAACTAACTAATTATATATATAATGCTGTTTAGTTTTTCAAAGTGTCTGATTGTCAAGTTGAGATCTGTGGTTAATTTGAATAGATATGTCAGAGTAAATTAAAAATGTTATCACATTTTTAACCATAATTATTTTTTCTCAATTTTATATCATTACTCGTACAAAGGCACGGATCACATGCTAGTTTTCTTAATATCAATATATATTAACTAGTAAAAATATTAGAGTCATCTAATTCATCTAATTTAAATTTAATAAATTATATTTTACATTAAATAATATATTTTTTAGAAAGAAAATAAAACATCAAACAAGTTAATATAATATTATTAGAGAATAGTTGAATAGATTATTTGGATGAAAAAAAAAATATAATATTTAAAATATCTTAAAATAAAAAAGAGTGAAAATGTATTGTTGTGATGAATAAATAAATTGAAAGAATTTTTAGATTATTTAATATTTTGATTTAATCTAAATTAATCAAGAACAAACACGGGTGAGAAAGGGGTCAAAACCGAGACACATTACTGAAGGTTTTGGTAACTCTCGCCATCCCTCAGTATTAACTCTTTCGTTAAAAACAATTGGGCATTTACCGAGAGATATCGTAGAGTTTTCGGTTTAGATACCCTAGAGTAAAACCGAAAGGTAATTGAAAAACTTTCGGTTTTTCCACAAAGAGGAAAACCGAGAGTTTTACAAATAACTCTCGGTTTTACACCTTATGGAAGAACCGAAAGTCTTCTATTAAATTTTGTTTTTTCCATTTGAAGAAAACCGAGAGTTATAGAAAACTCTCGTTTTTTCCACAAAGCGGAAAACCGAAAGTTTTCATATAACTCTCGGTTTTTCCATTTGAAGAAAACCGAGAGTTATTAGAAAACTCTCGGTTTTTCCATTTGAAGAAAAACCGAAAGTTTTTCAATTACCTTTCGGTTTTTCTTCAAATGGAAAAACCGAGAGATATGTAAAACTTTCGGTTTTCCTCTTTGTGGAAAAACCGAGAGTTTTCTAATAACTCTCGGTTTTCTTTAAATGGAAAAACCGAAAGTTTTACATATCTCTCGGTTTTTCCATTTGAAGAAAAACCGAGAGATTTCGATATTACTTTCGGTTTTTTCCCGTAAAATTTTAAAAATGTGCTGATTATTTTGCTCGCAACAAAAACCTCACAACTAAAATCTGTTCAGCCAAACCAATATATCAATAATAAAAGAAACGACACATACATTAAACGATCACATTAAATGATCATTATCATTACAAAATTCGCAACCAAACTAATAATCCGAACAATCTGTTATAAATTCAAATTGACACAATTATTAATGAAAACATGTTTTGAATCGAAACAACCTTAGCTTGTGGGGGGAGGAGGAGGTGGTTGTTGCCTCATAAACAATTCTATTCTCTCCATTCTTGCGTTCATCTCTAACTTCTCTCTCTCCATTCTCAGATTCGTTTCTTCTTTTTCCGCTTGCATTTGTTGAATTGTGCGCATTCTTTCTTCGTCCCTCTTCTCCAGTTCCTCCAGCTTGAGCTTCATTATTTGATTCTCTTCTAACAATCGCTCATTGTTTCGCTGTGAACTGTTTCCACTTCGACGATCCTCACGAAAGTGTGTGGGCCGGACGCCTGATCCCATTCCGAACACTACCCCGTGTTTTTGTTGTCCGAACACCCTCTCCGTCAATTCAAAATCAGATATTCCAGGTTCGTTACTAACAACCTCCTCCATCTCAACCTGCACAATTGAAATAAAGTATCATTTCTATAATAAAAAACTAGGCATATTCAATTCACTTACAATTTTCTCTTGCACGTGTTCGTCCGGGACGGGTGTTGGGTTTTCTTTTGTCGGTTTTGGGGTATGGGTCCTCTTGAATACTTCAATGACAGACGGTGCCCGTCCCATTTCAATCGCCTGTTGAAATAAATGATTTATATAATTAATAACAATCTTTAGATTAAGTTATTACAAATAATGTACTTACCAACTCTTCTTCAATTTGTGCAAACGGTCTACTTCCCGTACGATGTGGGAATTTCAGCTTCTTCCTGTTAATAATATTTGTACGACTGTTTTTCTGTATTTGAAATAAAAAATGAAGTTAGATTAATTAATATCAACTTTTATTTGAATTATGAAACCGTACCTTAAATTTTTCCGTGAAGAAATGGTTGCGACACACGAACTCCCAATCATCTCGATCGTAGTCTGGTGGAGGATTAGCCAGTACCGCCGCCTCGTCTACATTGTGGACGCGGATATATGTCTTGTTCAAATCTGACCGCCATCTATCCCATATCTGATTGGTGTGTCCCAATCCGGTCTTTCGAAAAGACTCAATATCACCATTACGGCGTGTTCAAGCATTTCACGCAAGGACATTTCACGGTTTGTCGGGATGTACTCCTAACAGCATACTCGAGGAATTTGTCAACACCTTCCTCGTAATCTGGATGATCTCGATGTAAGGTCATCCATCTTTTATCGGGTACTTCCATATTTCTAATAAAATGGAAAAGAACCTGCATTATTATTTACTTAAATTTGTCTAAATTAATTAGCCTTACATAATTGTAACATAATCGCTACCTAATCTATCATTATTCAAACGAAATTCAACATAAATCTAACATTTTCTAACTAAAATTCAACCTAAACAAACTATAATAAAACCTAACATAAATCAAACTTAAATCTAACATATATATAATCTAACATTATTTCATTCATACACATTTCAAATCAATCAATTTTAATCCAACATAATTTTATTCATACACATTTCAAACATAATCTAACCTGAAATCAAATCTAACTCAAAACAAATCTAATTCAACATTATTTCATTCAAACAAACCTAATCTAACCTAAATCAAACCTCTTCTAACATAAATCAACCCAAACATAAATCTAACTTAAATCTAACATTAAAATCTAACATAAATCTAACATTAAATTACTAACCTAACCATATAATAAAACAACAATCACTAACCTTGCACAAAAAGAGCGACGAAGAAGAGCGGCTGTAGATAGATCGAACAATAATAAATCCTATTAATCAAACAATAAAGTATATATGAATCAAAAACCAAATCCAACAATTCATACAAAATTCAATCCAATTCATACAAATCACAAACAAATCCAATTCAATTCTAACATAAATCAATACTAACCTAAAATCCAATTCATACAAATTCCAAAAAAATCCAATTCAAACAAATTTCAATCCAATTCATACAAATTCCCAAAAAATCCAATTCAATTCTAACCTAAATCAATACTAACCTAAAATCCAATTCAATTCTAAATTCAATCCAATTCATACCAATTCCAATAAAATCCAATTCAATTCTAATTTCAATCCAATTCATATAAATTCCCAAAATATCCAATTCTAAATTCAATCCAATTCATACAAATTTCTAAAATCAAATCCAATTCAATTCTAAATCAAATCTCTAACATAAATCAAATTCAATTCATACCTAAATCAATTCTAGCATAAATCAATTCATACAAATTCCAAAAAAATCCAATTCAATTCTAACCTAAATCAATACTAACCTAAAATCCAATTCAATTCTAAATTCAATCAAATTCATACCAATTCCAATAAAATCCAATTTAATTCTAATTTCAATCCAATTCATACAAATTCCCAAAAAATCCAATTCTAAATTCCAACAAATTCATACAAATTTCTAAAATCAAATCCAATTCAATTCTAAATCAAATCTCTAACATAAATCAAATTCAATTCATACCTAAATCAATTCTAGCATAAATCAATTCATACAAAATACTAAAATCTAACTAATCTAACCTAAAACCAATCTGACCTAAAATGAAACTAATATATATATATAACTTAAAATAAACAACTAACTAACATTCAAATGTCTCCGGCGGCAGTCTTCAAACAGCGGCAGCGGCGGAGGAGGTTGATTCAATCGGCGGCGCGACGGAGGAAGATGCTTCAATCGGGCGGTCTTCAATCCGCAGGATCCTCGTCATCTTCGGCTGGAAAGTGGGCGGTCTTCAATCGGGAGGCTCGTCTTCGACTGGAGAGCGGACTGTCTTCAATTAGAAGGCTTCGGCTGGAGAGCGGCGGCGCGGAAGAAGAAGCGAAGAGAGAGCGATGAAAGAAAAGAAACGGGGAAGAAAGAAAGAAGGTTTTTTTTTTCATTTTAATAGGTGATTCCCGAGAGTTATATCAAAACTCTCGGTTTTTATTTAATTAAATTCCGAGAGTTATAGTAAAACTCTCGGTTTTTGATTGTTTAAATTCCGAGAGATTTCAAATAACTCTCGGTTTTGATTATTTTTTGACATTTATACAATTATATTTAAATAAACAAAACCGAGAGGTTTTGGTATATCTGTCGGTTTTTATGCATATTTCCAAAAGTTATATATTTAACTTTTGGTTTTAGAACATGTCAAATTGTTGAATTATTTGGTTTCTCACCTTCTAATAACGTTAAACAACATTAATTTAACACATTTGATATCCTTAAAACATTTTCCAATCCATATGATCAAACATTACACAAATACATAGGATAATACTACATAAACATTCATATACACTTCTCTATATGATCAAACACATTCATGAACATTTTAACATTAAACACAATATAAATTTTTAAAATAAAACACACACTTGATAATATTAGTTAGGAGTCTATAATGAAAGGTAGAAAACCAATTAATTTAACAATTTGTGAAATAGTAATTCCGAGAGTTAATAGTAAAACTTTCGGTTTTTATGGGTATTTCCGAAAGTTTTACTCTAAACTCTCGGAATTACCATTTCACAAATTGTTAAATTAATTGGTTTTTAATCTTCTAATGACTTTAAACATTATTAATTTAACACATTTGATAACCTTAACACATTACATAAGCCATATGATCAAACTTTATATATACACATTCATGTCATCATCAAACACAAACATATATATAAATACACTTCTTTATAAATATATATAATCTAACACAATCATAAGCATTTTAACATTAAACACAATCTTAATTTTTAAAAAACAACACACACTTGATTAAATTAGTTAAAAATCTAGATTGGAATGTATCAAACCAATTAATTTTCCAAATTATGATTTGGTAACACCGAAAGTTAATAGTATAACTTTCGGTTTTTATGGGTTTCACCGAAAGTTATGGGTAAAACCTCTCGGTCCTGACCTTAAACAAAATGTTTTTAGGAAGGGTCAAAACCGAAGGTTTTCAAATAAACCTTCGGTTTTTACCCTTCCCCATACTTAAAAAATTTCAGATTTTTTTAACCAAGGGTCAAAACCGAAGGTTTTCAAATAAACCTTCGGTTTTTACCCTTCCCCGGACTTAGAAAATTTTCGGATTTTTTTAACCAAGCGTCAAAACCAAAGGTTTTCAAATAAACCTTCGGTTTTTACCCTTCCCCATACTTAGAAATTTTTTAGATTTTTTTAACCAAGGGTCAAAACCGAGGGTTTTCAAATAAACCTTCGGTTTTTACCCTTCCCCATACTTAGAAAATTTTTTAGATTTTTTTAACCAAGGGTCAAAACCGAAGGTTTTCAACCTTCGGTTTTGACCCTTCCCCATACTTAGAAAATTTTCGGATTTTTTTAACCAAGGCTCAAAACCAAAGGTTTTCAAATAAACCTTCGGTTTTTATCCTTCCCCATACTTAGAAATTTTTTAGATTTTTTTAACCAAGGGTCAAAACCGAAGGTTTTCAAATAAACATTCGGTTTTTACCCTTCCCATACTTAGAAAATTTTCGGATTTTTTTAACCAAGGGTCAAAACCGAAGGTTCTCAAATAAACCTTCGGTTTTTACCCTTCCCCATACTTAGAAATTTTTTAGATTTTTTTAACCAAGGGTCAAAACCGAAGGTTTTCAAATAAACCTTCGGTTTTTACCCTTCCCATACTTAGAAAATTTTCAGATTTTTTTATCCAAGGGTCAAAACCGAAGGTTTTCAAATAAACCTTCGGTTTTGGCCATGCTGTTTTTTTTTTTAAAAAAAAGTGAAAAGCAAACAAAAATAAAATAATTCATGAACAAATATATTAAAACCAAACCAAAGATAATAATAATAATTCATGAATATTAAAACAAAACACATACAAACCTCATCGTTCGGACGGAAACCTAATAAACACATAATTAATCTAGAAATTATTAGAGGGGGTGGGAGGAGCAGGGAGTGGTTGATTCAGTCGACTCCTCAACAATACAAGTTCATGTTCGAGATTCTCTAATCTTTGGGCCATTTCAGCCTTGTCCGCTTTAATTTCACTCAGCAATCGGCCTCTTTCCGCATCCCTCAATCGGATTTGCTCCATTTCCAGCGTCATCTGTCTCACCTCTTCCTCATGTGCCGCAATTTCTATTTGTGCTAGAAAATTCTGGTAACACGGAGGCAGTTTCTCCGGTGTACGCCGAAGACTATTCCATGAATCACCCATCCTAAATGCATTTCAGATATATGTATATATATATTAATCAAACAAAATAACCGTAACATAAATCTAATATATATAACTTCAATCAAACAAAATAACAAATCTAACAAAATCATATATATTTAACAAACTAACCTAAATCTAATCTAAACAATAACGTATAGACAAATCTAAATCAATGAAACAAACAAATAATTTAAACTAGCCTAAATCTAGATAATATATATAAACTTAAGAATCTAAATCTAATAATAAACAACAAAAAAAACAAATGAAACAAACCTGAACGCGAGAAGAGAAGCGGCGTGGAGGAGGCGGCTGCGGCGCAGGAGAGAGAGAAATGAGAGAGTGGAATGAGAAAGAGAAGGGTTAGAGTTTGTATTTATAGAGGTAGATACCGAAGGTTTTCATATTACTTTCGGTTTTGATATTAGTCAAAACCGAATGTATATTAAAAACCCTTCGGAAATAACCATTACCAAACTTAGAATTATTTTTAATTGAGTCAAAACCGAAGGTTTTTTGGAAAACCTTCGCAAAAGAGAATTTCAAAAAAGGTAAAACCGAAGGTTCTTTAAATAATCTTCGCAATTAAAAATCTCCGGGATTGCAAAACCGAAGGTTTTTGTAAAATCTTCGCAATTAACCCACATCCAACTTAGAATTATTTTTGGTTTTTTGGGAAGGTAAAAACCGAAAGTTCTACAAAGAACTTTCGGTAATAATTAATAAAACCGAAGGTTTTACACCCCTCTCGGAATCTATTTTTAATACCGAAAGATTTACTTCTCTCGGGAGTATTTAGGAGAGTTTTATAAAATCTTCGGGAAAAACCGTCGGTAAAAGTCGATTTTTTACTAGTGAAATAAGTCCTAATTAACATTGTAAATCATATTTTGTATTAACTATATTTTAATGAAATAATTTTTTTTTGTAAAATAAGGTGAACTAACATGACGACACTCCATAATCATGATTCTCCGCTTATAGTGAAAATTTAATCTATGGCCTTTTGTTTTTTTAGACCGACTATTTTCGTACAACTAAAGTATAATTCAATTAAATATTGTTAATAGAGTTTTCAAGATAACTCAAAAAATTGGCTTTCACCATTTTCTTCAATCTGAGTTTTTGTAATTTGAGTGTTTGAGGGGGTGAAGTGGTGTCCTCTTCCTCGAATACCTTGATTTTGGGTGGTTCAAACTTCGTAATTAATCAAATTCTAATTAAGCATTCTATTTAAAGTACTAATTAAATAGTTTGGTTCGATCAATTTATACATTGAAATGCACAATCAAACTATTGATGTCAATTTCAATTAATTGATAAGTTCGATTTAGTCGTTCAGAATAATGGTTCGATCCAATAATTTATTTACCGGCTAAATATTATTGCTATATAAGACAAATATATCTAAATTTTGTTGTAAAATAAATGAGAACCAATAATAATAATAATAATTATAATAAAATACATATATAGTAGATTTAGTGTAATTTTTTTTATACGAAAAGGAAGAAACTTTGTACTATTATTATTGTATAAATTCTTTAAACATCTATTATTATAGCTCAATTGATAGAGAATTTTGTTCTGGATATCGATTGTTTTTATTATTATTAATCGAATTAAGCATATTTTTAAATGGTAACTATGACGGGTCAATTAATAAGAGAAGTGATAGAGGAAGGAATTTGAGAGAGTGAATAAATGAGAGAATGACGTGTCACCAAACCACTGACTGAAAAAAAGATAAAAGGTTATAAGAGAGAAGCGAGAGAAAATTTATTATTTTTCAGCGAATCAGATTGCGCTACGTCATTCTCTTCCCCAATCATATCTCGGTCAATAAATTGGTTCAAATATCACTAATCCGACAATTTAATCCATGAATTCTTTTCTGCTGATTTTTTATTTGATTTTGACCGCTTTTGTTTTGATGGTTAGGTCAATTTCTTTACTTTAGGCCCTAATAAGAGTTCACAAGTTCTCCCGAAAGCCTATGAAGTTTTGACATTCAAAGTTTGCTTCCTTCTTTCATTGTAGCCTACATATCCATATTTGATATACTTGTTTGATTCCCAACATGATTATGATTTATATGTAATTTAAATTTTATAATATATATCTAAAATCTAGTGGACCCACAAATAAGTATTTTGGTTTAAAAAATATGTGTGCTGATATCATTTGTCATTAACTGTTTGGTTTTGGGATATATATCATATTTCCATAATTAATAAATGAAGATATTAGGTGGGTAAGATATTTTATTTATGTTATGCTTAGGGACAGTATTGCCACTTGATAGTGGCACATTATATATAAGTGGGTAAGACATGGATAGCTTAATGAAAGGTTTGAAATCATTAATGCTCCTTCTCTATCATGACTCTTTTCATTTTCTCATTTAATCCAATTTTAAAAATTGGTAATACATTACATACTTAGGAACATTGAAAGAAAAAATTTGATTTTTTTTAACAAAAAAAGAAAAAATATGTAAAATTAAACCATTGAATATGTAATGAGGAACAATATTATTATACTTCCCTTATCTTTTATCTTATCATGAGACATGAGATTGGTATGCAGGTCATTGCAAGCACATACATTTGGTGTTTTAATTCCTCCCATTTGTTATACTTTATACAATTTCTTTTGTTGTTGGACACATTAATTTGTATATATATCACGGCGAAGGTTTCACTTTAAATTTGTGCTCACCTTATTAGTTTTTTCTATTCCATAATTAATATTTAATTGTTTTTTTTCGTTAAAAAATATTCAAAACTAAACTTAAAGTTTAATTATTTGTTTTTAAGATGAGACTTATGTTATATTTGGTATTTCAACTTTATCATTAAATATAAATTAATTATTCTTATTTAGAACGTTTTAAATTGATGTAATCATCATAATGGTGTTGGATGTGTTAATTTTCTCAAACAGAAACAAATAAATAAGCTTATTTAAATTAAATTTATTTGATGAATATTATTATGAAAAACTACATACAAAAATACACAAATTATTATAAGAGTAACTTATAGTTTTTAACTATTTTTTTTACATTGTTGTTAGGGAGTTAAAATTCAACTCATCTTAAGTCATTCTTAAAAATTTGAATATGTAACCTTCTAAACATTCATTTTCACTCTCATATTTATGATATATTTTATATTCGAAATTTTTTATTTTTTATAATTATCTAAAAGGCTCATTGCACGAATTTTAAATAAATAATTATTTTTAAAATAATTAATTCCGCATTATAAAACTCAAAATATACCAAATAAGTTAATAAGTTTAGTAAACAGGTTAAATTATAATGAATTTATATATTATTAATGTTATTTTTTTCTTCTGTTTTTTTTTAGGTATTTAGAAAAATAATAATAATAAAATATGTAGTCAGAGTTGGCCGAAAAAACGTTTGTTTGTCGATGAGTCACCGACTGAACCACAGACAAAGCCCATTGGTAAAACCCAACCAGGTGGTCAACGAGCAATCACTGCGGTCAAATGGGGAAAGACACAAGCCCAGGTGCGGAACCTAAGCTCAGGCCCATGCAGAAGCGGGGGACCCAATTCATGGGTCACTTGGGTGCAGTCAGGCATGAGACATGGTAAAGGGGACTTGAACCCAAGTGTTAGACCCAAGCTCGGGCCCACGCAATGTCGGTCTGAGCCAGGCACGAGTCAACGACCAATGGACCTTAGCCCAAACGCGGAGCCTAGACTCATGCCCAAGCGAACACAGAAAGTGCAACCGCTTCGTGCATGGATGCGGCCTAGAGATCTAGTCCCATGCTAATGCCCAAATGCGTTCTAGGGGTGTTCTTCAACTATTTTTATGGGTTCTTTGTTAAAATCTTGAAGAAGGAGAAATGTAAACTGAAATTGTATTATTGAAAAGTCGTTTTCAAACAATTACATATCTCCCTTATATAGGAGTTCAATACTAACTAATTAACCAAACTAACTAATCAGTTACTAACTAATTAACGGTTTAATAAACCGTTAGTTATTATTTTTACATCCTCCCCTCAAGGAGAAACGTAGTAAAAACAAAGTTTCACCTTGACAAAACAAGTCGATAAAACATCAAGCTACTATTATGCAGTCATCGTTTTCAGTAAGCCCAATTCAGCAAACTTCAATTTTTTAGACAGCCGAGCAAACCCATTTTAGAAAGCTCCATTTTTTCCAGCTACCCAACATAGACAGCCGAGCAAGCCCAATTCAACAAGCTCCATTTTTTCCGAACTACCCAATATAGATAGTTCAATCTTCGTTAGTCAAATCCACAACAATCATCATAAATTGTTTTTTTCATTAACCACCAGCTTTCAACCTTTGCAGCTTTCTTTTTTTTTGTTCAAAGAAAGCTCATTTAGCATTCTTTTTGGTATTGACGAATCCTATCGACAAACCCCTATTTTTTTTACCACACCAACCGATTCCTAGCTTAGTTTCCATCCTTGTCTAATTAACTAAACAGAAGCAATTGACGTTGATTACAGTAGTACCCTCATATCTGCAGGGCTTTGTCTTCCATCTGTAACTCAACAATATCACACTTCAACAGTTGCTCTGTCACCTCAACTGGAGTCACCCTAACCGATTGACCAACTCTTCAATTTCCTCGAATGAGTTGTGATCATCGACGTCAAGATAATTATGAATTAGCGATCTCCGCTCGTCACCACAACCTGACTATAACACGTCCACAAAATTTAGGAAGCCAAACAATGTTACCTTGTATTTGTTTTCATTTTCATTTGACTCTCCGGAGGATGGAGGTGAATCCGACAACTGCTCTCTGACCCTATCATGGAACTGAATTGTACAGTCAATATCTTCCACCACCAAAATCGAATGGTTCGTGATCGATGTTGTTATCCATTAATTCCAAATCGTATACTTCAAATTTCAAATGGTTCGTCATTGCAGCAATCAAACTCGATTTCCCCATTCTAAGTGGTCCGTAAAGAGGATAACCTCTCTTCCAAGCCTTGCCAACTTTCTTGTAATACTCTCGCCGGCTGAAGAACTGATTCAGATCATTCACGACCATCTTCTTCATCTCCAAATCCATAGCCAATGTCTCAAGTTCGATGGATGATCAAGATGAACCGGTATCCACACATCCGACATATCTCCATACATCAACTTATACGGATCGACGGTGAAGATCTTGATTGATGTAGTCAAGTTCTTAGTAACCGAGCCTTATCTCAGACCGTCGGTTTGGGAAGTCACTGTTGTCGTGTTCTTTATAGACGGAAATCCATTTGATTTTGACACCTTCGAATTCGTTATCTAATTGGTCATTCCGATCAACAGCGAAGGAAATAGACTTCTCCTTATGCGGTTTCTTGATCTTGAATCGACAATTGGCGAAGGATGCTTTGGAACCGAGCTAAACGACGACTACCTTGTAGATTTCGTCGGCTACAAGACCATCGTATAATACAACCGATCAGAAAATCTATATTCTCTGAGAACTTCTACCCAATTTAGCAATGCCAATGAGATGATAATTCCCAAGAAAAGACAATGTTACTCATTTTAACATTTTTTATGTGACCCCGACCAGTGATGATTTCGTTGACTGGTTTGTCGAGGATGTTTTTAAAAGAATTTTGATCCAAGATGTTGATCGATCTTCTTGGTAAATTTCTTGGCTGAGGATCGCCATTTCGGTCTTCGTCTCAAGCATATCGTCTTTTTGGAGGGAATAGAGGGATGATTTTTTTCTAGGGTTACATCATCACCATTGTTCAACTTCTTCTTTAATAATACTTGAATGAAATAAAGCCTTCCGTCAATGGCTACTCGGGCCACCGATAGAGGCGGCGGAAAACTCTCCAAGATCTCTTAACCTTGGAGCTCTGATACCATGTTAAAATCTTGAAGAAGGAGAAATGTAAACTGAAATTGTATTATTGAAAAGTCGTTTTCAAACAATTACATATCTCCCTTATATAGAAGTTCAATACTAACTAATTAACCAAACTAACTAATTAGTTACTAACTAATTAACGGTTTAATAAACGGTTAGTTATTATTTTTACATTCTTTGTGAGGCAGTAACATACGTGGTTTTAATTTCCTTCGATTCGGAAACGGGTGGTATCTCACTCGATACTTGACCAAATTGACCCCCAAAAAAGCCAGCCACATACTCGAGGCATAAGGAATTAAATGATGACATCGATCAATTCAAAGAAAATGAGAGCCAAACCTGCGATTTGTTCGGAAGGACTAATGGTCACTTAGAGCCATTTTTAGAAATTGAGGCGGCTAGGTTTGAAATTTGAACAACCCTTCTTTTCAGTAAATTATTAATAACCTAGAGCATATTTTCTCAGGAGATCAACCTAGAACCCTGATTTTTCATTTACCATTTTTATTCATAAAGAGCTTCAAGCTTGTTTCCTTGATAGTTAGGCTTGATCTTTCGCTTTGTAATTGGTAAGAGTTATTCTTTGGGTCATCCATAAGCATTATAAGGATCCCTAACTCTGTCATTCATCTTATACATAACCAATTTTATAAATATTTATTTTTTGCATTATCGAGTTCTTGTATGCGTGTGGTTTTGTGTTTGTTCAAATTGAATGTGTATTATGGATGTTTTAGTTTGGTGTATGCCCATAATCCTTCCATTTATCCTCATTTTGAAAAAAGAGTTTGATTGGATTGCATCGTATTCTTAGGCCCTTGTTCAAGGACAATGTCTCAAGAACAAGCCATATGTCGTGTGCAATCAAAATGGGACGTTTGTAACCCTTCAAAATGAAGTTTTGAAAATCTCTAAGGGCTATGATTTTATTTGAAGAACATTTTTGGGTTTCTTAATTTTTCTTTAAATTTTGATGTTATGAATGCATGTTTGATGTTGGATTTATGTTATAATATTATTGAATAATGTTTTCATTCAATTAAATTTCCAACTAGTGCAAAAATTACCTAATGTGTGTTTTTTGTGTTCTTGGCTAGGGTTATTTGACCGTGGCCTGATATTCAACAAAAAACAAACCGACACAATCTCGTCTACAATCGGGAGTTAGAGCTTCTAGCGTTGATTCCGACCAAGGGGGCGACCGATGATCACTCTAGGTGGTGGACCGTGGCATTCAACCGTGTGGTTTGCCTTCCGACTGTGTGGTTTGCCTTCTGACCGAGGAAGTTAACTAGTGTAACCCCTAAGAATGGTCCCTTTTCGTAGCTTAGCACATGTTTGCACGATATATGGAAATACGGGGAGAGACCCAAAGTGGCTCAAGGTTCGATGTGTTTGAACCTTGGTTTGCGTGCCAGGTATCTTTTAAAAAAAAACATTATTTTAAAAGATGTTGACATTACCTGGGAGATTTTGAAATTAATTATGTAAAAATAATTAATCTTATTCAAATTTTAATAATTTGGGGATCAAATAATAATTTAATTAAAACCCGGTTTAAATTAATCAAACATAATTAATTTAAAAGATTATTTATTTGAAAACAGAGTCGCCAAATGATTTTAGAAAAATCAGTAAAAGGTACATGTATACATGTACTTTATACTAGAGTTTCTATAATGGTTCGTTTTTTGGTTACGCTCTAGAAAGAGATTTCGATCTATGTCTCTGCGCCCGTCAAATGACGGTTTTATTTATTAAGCAAAAGTTTGGCTATTGAAAGATTTATTTATAACATTTATTTCATTTAATTAGTTGCTCAGGGTCCTAAACAAGGTTATGTTTAGATTTCGTAAATAGTTGTACAAAATTATTTAAAAGATCGTATTTGTGATTGCATTGATATAAGATTAAGTATAATATCTAGAAAATATCAGAAAAATGTTAAAATTTGAAAATAAATTCCAAACGGGGCCTTATCCAAAATATTTGTTTAGAAAATATCCCAAAAATATATAAATATCATTTTCTGACATTTGGGGATTATTTGAAAATGGATTGGGATTTAAAATTCCAAAAATAACTTTAGATTTTGAAAATTGGAACCAAACAGGGTTTGGGTCCGTTTTTGCCGATCTAGGCTCGGTCTAGAGCGGGGTGGTATATATCAAGGCTCGGGATGCTCGATCGAGGGACTATAAGGCTCGATCTGTCTTGAATTCAGGTTGTTCGGTCCTAGGTTTGGGAGATTCGGTCCCAAGTCTAGCTTCCTCGGTCGTGGACCTGAGAGTCTCGGTCCCAGGTCAGACCTTGCGGTCCGAGGTTAGAATTCTCGGTCGGATTCCTCGGTCCTTGCTCAAGAAAACTGGTCATAGTTCTCGGTCCTAAATTAAGAACACCGATCCTAGGTCTCGGTCCTAGGTTGGTTTTCTCGCTCCTTGCTATCAACTCATATGATTGTAAGGATCATAATCCATAACCGTAAACACGATCAATCGAACTCTATAACAATTGATTTTTCAAAATAATTTTTAGGGCAAAATTTGGGAACTTTTGATTTATGCCATCTCTTGGCCTAATTCTTTTTCCAACAACTTTGAAATGATGATTATAGTCGAACACAACCAAAACAAGAATATCAATTAAGCTCTGTAACAACTTTTAAAATTGAAATTCAAACTTTTTTTTTTTAAAGTTCTAGTTGGATCAAACATGATCGGGATGTTGTTAGGCAACTATTTGAATCAAAATTAAATCCAAAAAGCCCAAGAACACGGTTTTCAAATTTTCTAGATTTTAAAATCAAATTTGGGTTTTTTTGATTTATGTTGAATGAATCAGATCTCTTTCGACGGAAAGCTTATAAATCATCTAGGGAATGATTTCAAACAAAGAAATCACATAATTGAACCCTAAATATGATCAACCTTATCAAACTTGAAAAAATTCAATTTCAAATCACAAATCGAATTACAGTAGATCTGGAAGCTTACTAACGATTGGAGAACACTCCAATGATGTGTAGGAAGTTTTTCAGAAGCCTGGATCGAAGCTTGGATCGACGAAGTGAATTTTACAAAATTTCAGTTCGTCGGAGTTCTTTGATTCTTCGATTTAAGTTGTAATACTTTGTGATTGTTTGATGGATTGGAAGAACACTACCTAGAGACTATTTATACTAAGCTAGGTCGGTTCTCTTAGACGAATTCAACTTTGATTTTGCTTTCGAAGTTGTTCTTCTCCATTTATGTTTCGTCTTTAACAGCCTAGGTAGAGCATAGTTTTTGACTTCCAGACTTAGGGGAAATGATTACGAGGAGGAGAAGTGCACTTGGGTGAAAAAACGAAGGGATAAAGTCAAGTATCGGAGGAGATATAGTTTCTGAAAGAAACACTGCGTCGATCGCGTTTCCGGTGATCCCCTGCATCGACGAAGAAGATGGGTAAAATGACGTTGTTTCGTTTAAGTGAAATGCGGCGTTTTGGTGTTCTATCGCGTTCTGTCCACGTCTGGGTGCTTTCGACTAACGGGGTTGATGTCCCGTTAGTTGATCTCCTGTGGCTCTAGGCGCGTGTTAACTTGGTTACAACCGGCTATGCGGATGATTATGGCGCGTTGGATGAAGACCTGGCGTTCATCTAATGGACGCGACTCCTGTTGTAGTTAATTCTCCTAGTTTCGGCCACACTAGATCATTAGTGTTTATTTTTATAAAAGGGTTATTTGAAAACGAATTTTTAACTATTAATTTTAATTTTCTTCACCAAAATTCCACAAAAAATATTTTTGGAAACTAATAGAAATTAGGTTTATTATTCTTATTTTTGGGTATTTATTGGAATTTTAAGGTATTTATTTAATTGTTTTAAGCTATAAATTATACCTAATTTATGTTTAAAATCATAATTAAATAATTTCAACCACTTTTTAGGTTTAATTTGAGTAAAATAAATACAATATTATTTTTAAGTATGATTTAATTATAACAATAATTTGATTTTTAATTATAATTTTATTTTTAATCTTTTTTAGGTTTTTAGGGTTATTTTGAGTTTAAAATTTTAAAATATTATTTTATTATTATTATAAATTAATAATATTATTTATAAAATTAAGGTATTTTCATGCTTACAATTAGCTACTACCGATCAGATTCTCAAGAGCGACTTAGGGTTTTTACATCAGGAAACTAATTAGTATTAGAAGGGAGAGGTTCAAGATGGACCTCTGGCTCCTTTGGGCATATGATTCTTCCTTCTTTAAACTTTTAGAAGAAAGGGAAGGGATAAGGCTGATGCCATTAAGGCAATGAAATTGACGAACCGTAAATTCTAGCCACGTGACCGTATTTTTCATACTAACGACCGAGGGAGGTAGCATCCGACTGCATTTCTCGGAGGTAGCATCCGACTGCATTTCTCAACATTTGACCATGTGGCCTAGTATCCGACCGATGCATGTGACCCTGTCTCTAACCTGTGTTCATCTGCCCGTTTCGGAACTCAACTCTATATGCTTAAAGATTTTTTTATTTTCATATTTTTGCACTTTGATTTTTTTATTTATTTTGTGTTTGCATGTTTTAATTATTTCTTAAAAATAAAAAATATGAAAAATGGTTAAAAATAATATTTTTTTTTTTTAAATCGCTAAAAGGGATACATTTGTAAAATTTACTCATTTTCCTTTTTATCATATAACTTATTTAAAACTTTCAAAATTATACAACTGATTTTGTTGCAGTCATAAGATTATTTAAAAGTCAATAAAATTATTTTTTTTCCATTTTTTTGAACTATTTGGTTATTTTTCACATCATTTGGACCCCTTCTACATAATTACATTTGTTTGATGTTTGATATTTTATATTTTTCTCTTGATGATTCATGCTTCCTTTGACATTTTATTGTTGATGATGCATGTTTACTTTTACTTATAAAATCAGTAAATAGAGTTTTTTTTATTTGTCCATAATAAACATATACGTGTAATTGTCTTATTTCATTCTTAGACTAGCTAGTCATAGGTACATTTAGCAATGATAAGTTAGTTTTAAAAAATAAACCTATAAATGTAACAAAACACTGAACATATTTGAAGAAATCTTTCATTCTATAGTGTTCATACACTAAAATATTTTTTCCTCATTTTGCCAGAAATTTGATTGAGTTATTAGTCAAAAAAAAATTATTTTTAATAGATAAAGTTAAAAAGAAGACTATAATTATATCTACCATTTATTCTTCATTCAACATAAATGTAAGTTTTTTAGATTTTATTATCGAGTTCAATTTATTTTACGAGATCAATTTTATTAAAAAAAATAATTTTAGCGATGCACTCAAAAGTTGTTCGCGATTTTTTTTGTGTTATAGATTTTCTTATCATAAGTTTTTAGAACTCCAAACAAATCTTTTTTGATAAATAAAAAAGATGTGGGTTATTTGATTTTTTTTTAAGTTAAGTTATTAAAATATTATTTTATTAATTAATGAAAATAACATAAGATTGTTCTCATATTTTTAGTTGTTATTTGAGTGATTTTGATAGTTATGATATTAAGTTTTCAAAAAATATTTTTTTTTAACTGAAAGACCCAAGACGAACTAATATTTTAAATAATTTTTTTACATTAAGTTTTAATTATCAAGAACTTAAAAATTAAGATATTTTATTTTAGTTTATTCAATAATTTTAATACAATTATCTTTAGATTATTTTTAGTATTCTCACAATATAATTTTATAAAAAGAATACTTTTATTTCACTTTTTAAAAGTTAAATATATATTTTTTAAATAGATTATTTTACAGAGAAAAGTTATATTATAATACTCTTTCTAGATTAAATCTTATCACATGATTTCTTGTAATTATCATTTAACTTCTTTAACAACAATTAATTTTTAAATAGTATTAAAAAGACAGCTATATTAATCTTCAACCAAAAACATGAAATAAAAAAATTAAAGAATTTATCAATTTTGAGAGTTGCATACATAACTATATTGCGACTACAAAATATGTGGTAAATGCAAGAACAAATAGGACAGGTCAACACCAATTGAGTATGAATATGCCAAAGGGATTCCCTATTACGGATTCGCTATGAGGCGGAACAAGAGGAATCTCGTAAAGGATAATAGGCTGAATACGAGGAATCTCGTAAAGGATAATAGGCTGAATACGAGATTCGTAACAGCTGATAAATAATATAGATGTTTCATTTCTATCCTCCATAGAGAGAATGCCATAGAGAATAAATGACAAAATTAAATGTAACTTCATTAAATTTGTGACATTCAACACATTTTGATCTTAGCATGATCAAACTTTATCCTTTTATTGAATATTTTTATTAAATATAAAGTAGCTTATCATTTAAACAAAATCTTTAGAACCAATTTTAAATATCTCATAATATTTATATACATATAGTTTATATTTCATATATTGGTTGGTTAACGGTTGAACTACCCCCAATCAAATTTTATAATATCTTTCCTTTCCCACTCATGGTTTGACCTTATTTCTCACATCATAGTCTCTTCTTTATTACTTTTTAAATACAATTTTTTTTTTTTATATATCAAGAAAGTGATACAATACTTTATACATTTTTATTTTTATTTTTTCTAATTAATGAATATGAAAATGATACTATTTATAATATACAAGTACATATTATATTTAATTAAAAAGATCAGAAATTAATGGACTGATGAAAACCCACTCATTATTTTGTTGAAATGATTTGCTGCAATTTTATGCTGTTGAAAAATACAATTAAGGATCCGTTTGGATTTATACGATGCAGTTATTGCAGTTTTGAGGCGAGGGCCCAGACGATAGAGACCTGACCATAAAACACCCCCAATTTTAGACTTTCAGTTAGACACTTAATCAAATGGGTCCTAAATACTGACGGACAATAAATTGGGGAGAGAGATTATTTCAATTTATTGAATTATTTGAAAAATAATATGATTTTGAAAAGATTTATTTATTTTTTTCTATAAAAATATTTAATTCGTTTGATTTGAATTATTTAAATAATTAAAATTTTAAAAAAATATATTTATTTAATTTTTCTATCACATCACTTTAATCATTAAACAAAATATTAAAATACTTTATATTTAAAATTATTATTATATATTTTAAATTATTTTATTAAAATATTTTATTTCCTAAAAATCAACAAAAATTATTATTATAAAATAACCCCTTGTTTGAGGAAACTTTCGGTTTTACTATAAAACCCTTGTTTGATAAAAATTATAAAAAAGTTAATTTTTAAAATTTGAAAACTAATTTACCCTTTGACTTTAAAGGATATAGTGTAGGGGGAGAATGATGGTTTAAAGAGAAAATATGAAATTAGAGGGTAATTTTGGTATTTAAATAATAAAATTATTTAATTTGATGATTGATAAGATTTTTAAGTTTTGGGATAAAACTGGGTTTTATCCTAAAAACACTTTCATCAAACGAGCTCTTAGCCTTGTTCAACTTGGGTTATCAAAATAACCTAGAAAGAAAAAAAATAATGATTTGTAATAATTTTGAGGATGTGGAAATATTTTTTTGGTACAAAAAACCTAAGGAGTATTAATATATATATAAATAAAATAAAAAATAATAATTTAAAATAGAAAATATTTTAATATTTTAGTTAATAAATTGATTGATTCGATGAATAAAAGAGGGAATGAGGTGGTGTTTAAATTTTGTAGGTTATTTGAATAATTTTATACTGAAAAAGATCTTATAACAATAACTCAAATTCAAATATGCCCTTAAAATGTATTAATATATAAAATTAAAATTAAAAATTAAAATAAATAATATATTAATATTTTGATTAATGAATTAATTGATTAAATAGAAAAACTTTTATGAAATAATTGATTAAATAGAAACACATTCAAAGAATATTTTTAATTTGAATTATTAAAATAAATTCAAACCCACCTTACTTTTAGGAATGATTAAAATCATATGACTCATCCTTTCAAAAAAATTAAATAAAATAAAAAATAGAGGAAAATGATAAAAATACAAATAAAAAATAATATGAGAAATGGACGCCAGCAGCTAATTGTCTTAAAGCTTACTACTAATAATAACTAAAATGAAATTAAATAAAATTAAATATATCTTTCACTTTCTCTTTCTTTTTCTCTCTCTCTCTGCTTGTATGTTTGTTTGTGTGCTGTGCTTTGTAGCTGAAAATTATCAATCTTGAGTCTAGGGTTCTGGCTGTTGTTTATGGCTGTTGTTTGTTAGATACAAGTTTCCATTTCCTTCTTTCTCTTGATCTGATACCACATGATCAACTTTTCTGCTTGGATTTAAATTACAATCTAGCTACAGAAGATTATAGGAATCCAAATGGGTATTTGCTATTCTTCTTCAGGT
This sequence comes from Impatiens glandulifera, assembly GCF_907164915.1. Lineage (NCBI taxonomy): Eukaryota > Viridiplantae > Streptophyta > Magnoliopsida > Ericales > Balsaminaceae > Impatiens > Impatiens glandulifera. The sequence continues at coordinate 8,142,545 of NC_061862.1, read as the reverse complement.
AAAACAAAGAAAGACCAGGAAGTAGAAAACTGGTGGAATAGATTGGACGATGGTAAGGAACTGGGTACCAAAAAGATTAACAATTTCGATTCAAATTCCAAGTCCAAGAGAAGTTACTCCACCGATTTCTCTTCATTCATCGGAAAGTTCTCCATCGGCGTTGTCGGCGGCGGTGCTAGTGGTGGAGCTACTAATACGGCAGATGCACTTGTTCAGGTTCCGGGAAGGTTGGTTTCTAATGGAACATCTGTCATCTCCAGTCTTTATACGCAGCAGGGCAAAAAGGGTACCAACCAGGATGCTATGATCGTTTGGGAGGTAGGTCAGTTTGCTGAAATCATCAATACCCATTTTCTTGAATCTTCAATTGGTTGAGTTTCTGTTGCTATAATTGTAAAGATGATGTTTTTACTCTCAGATTTTGTTAAATCTTCTATTTCCCTTTGTGGATTTCAAAACTGTTGCAGAAATCAGAATATGAATCTTTTGCTTTTTCCCCTAAGTGTAATAAGTTTATCTGATTGAGAGCATAGCATGCATTGGAATGTTCTTTCAATAGAAATTTTGACACATTGGTGAATGTTTTTCTGCAATAGAATTTCGATGATACTAGAAAGGATACAATCTTTTGCGGGGTTTTTGATGGGCATGGCCCATATGGTCATATGGTTGCAAGAAAAGTTCGAGATTCCCTCCCTGTTCTACTCTCAACTCAATGGAGAACATACTCAAATGACAATGCAGACGCGAAGATTAACGGTCATGGTGGTTTGGAGGGCGAAGGAGAAGGCGAATGGAGTGAAGCATTGGAACAGCTTGTGGATGAGGAGGAAGAGGAAAGGGAAAAAGTTCCAGAGAGTTATCTTCCCCTGAAGCAATCCATGTTGAAAGCTTTCAAATTGATGGACAAAGAGCTCAAGTTTAATGCATCCATTGACTGTTTCTGCAGTGGAAGCACTGCAGTTACTTTGGTTAAACAGGTACAAATCTCTTCTCTTCTTAGCATCGTCACAGTCTTATCTGATCTTCGATTGTTTTCCAGGGTAGAAATCTTATAATTGGAAACGTTGGTGATTCAAGAGCTATATTGGCGACAAGAGATAAAGACGGTGTTTTAACTGCTGTGCAGTTGACAGTCGACTTAAAACCCAATCTTCCAAGTCTCTATATATCTTTGTCTTTCTTGATATGAACAACACATTAAAATTATAATTGCAAACATCTGACTGTCTGTCTTTCGTTTCTGTCTTCAGGAGAAGCTGCGAGGATTCAACAATGCAAGGGAAGGGTATTTGCATTACAAGATGAGCCCGAGGTTGCACGTGTTTGGTTGCCTAACAGTGATTCACCCGGTTTAGCTATGGCCAGAGCGTTTGGAGACTTTTGTTTGAAGGATTTCGGTTTAATATCCGTTCCAGATGTTTATTACCGACATCTAACTGACAAAGACGAGTTTATCGTTCTCGCTAGTGACGGGGTCAGTTATCTTTCTCTATCTTTCTTTATTAAAATTAGCATAGACAAACAATTAAACATTTTGATCACATGAAAATCAAACTGTTTATCAATTCCTTAGGAGCATCATTAATCATCTTTTAAGTGTTTCCTTTAAACCTTTGCATAATGAACACATTTCGACTTCAACCACTTTGAATTTACTTTCTTTTGTCACAAGCTTTCCATACAAGGTTAATTTTTTTGTTTTCACGTAGATTTGGGATGTACTATCGAATAAGGAAGTTGTGGATGTAGTAGCAGCAACCCCTAGTCACGATACGGCTGGAAGAGCATTAGTCGAATGTGCTACGAGAGCTTGGAGGCTTAAATACCCAACATCAAAGGTTGATGATTGTGCTGTCGTATGCCTATTCCTCAATCACACCTCAGAAGAAAATGTGTTGATAAAATCCGACGAAAATACCATGGTTGCAGATACTAGAACTTTAGAAGATGATGATGGTAAGACAGGTGAGATTGTCCCGATTTCGGAATTAACGGATCAAAAGCATCCCGATCCCGATACATCTTCCATAGGGCAGTCGAAGAGGAGTCTTGCGGATTGCCTTTCAACAACGGAGGAGGAGGAATGGTCGGCTCTTGAAGGAATCTCGAGGGTAAACAGCCTTCTAAGCATACCTAGATTCCTATCTAACGATAAAAGGTCAAACAGTTGGAGGAAATGGCTATAAATAGATTTCCAGGGTGTTTTTTCTTTGGAAGAGAAGAATCCTTTCATGTTTAGCTGTAATCCAGGATTTATATTAATCCTTCTATGGGTTTATATTGTTGATGATGAAGTTATATTATTATTATTGTGAAAACAGGAAAAAACTAGCTCTGCATATACAATTATTTACACCCATTAGGGTTTCTTTCCTTCCATTTTCTGCATCTCAATTGGGATTCAAATCACACATAAACAGGCATAGAAACAACTGGGTTTTCAAATATGGCGTTTTGTCATAAAACTCATACCCCATTGCCATTGTCATTTTGCTTTTTAAGATTGGAGAAAGAAAAGCCCAAAAAAGTAAACCTTAAAATCTACAAGAAGAAGCAACTTTGAGAAAAGCCCATAAAAGTTAACCAAAATTCAACGATGGAAGACATCAATGTCCAACAGTCCCCCTAATCCATGCAAAGTACAAAGTCACTGCTTGAACAGAACTAGTCAGCCTTCTTTATTAACTTCAGGAATCAGGACCCCTTCTAGTCGAATCCATCATAAAATCTGGAGATTCTCTACATAATTTACTCAAAATGTTAATCCAAAGGGAATGACTTTATATAATTAATTAAAGAACATAGTTTATTAATAACTTACCTTTTATAATCTTTTGTGAATCAAGTGAGTCAGCTTAATCACCTAATTGCTTATCATTATATGATAAAAGATCAACAATTATAAACATGATTTATTTCTTAATTTAAATATATTAAAATATTATTTAATATAAATTTAGTTGATAACTCAAATTTATAATCAATTATATTTTTATAGACTTAAATAAATATATATTAAAATTAAAAAAAATAAAATGTATAACTTATTTTTATTTTATTTATAAAAAAAAGTTCTATTTATATTAAAAAATTAAAAAAATTATTTAAGCACAACTAAAAATCATGATATTAAAAGAAAAAAGAAAAAATTAAAAATAGTACTCAATAAGTTATCGAGCTCGTAAATTCTCGAGAAAAACGATTAATTTCCCGACAGACTCTACTGTCTTTCCTGAATGAATCTTAGAGAGTGTCGTAATAATAGTATTATGAATGATACGCATCATGAAAAGAAAATGTATTATTCAAAACATAACACTTTCTCAATTAATTGAGTATAAAAGATGAGCAAAATATAATGAAATCAAAATGACAACGCAAGACAAGTTTTAGCATGAAAAAACATCTCTTAAAATCGAGAATAAAAATAATGAGACCTGAACAAGGCACTTAACAATTCACTATCATCAACAAAGTTACAAGTAAATGTTCACTCTAGTTATAACCAAACTAGAGATCAATTGTATCAAGATCACAAAACAATCTTGACAATTAACAACAAAGAACAGAAATAACAAGATCAATCAACCTTATCAATTCTGCAATTATGATTTCTCTTGGATTGATTTAGAAGCTTCAGAAAACAGATCTATCGTTCAGAACATAGCTCCAAAAATAACCAACAAGCTGTCAACGTTTGAAGTCGATAAAACGATGCAAACTCAAATCTTTTTTAGTTGCTACCTCAAATCTCTGAATCTATTTTTGCTCTATTCTCTCTTTTGTTGTGTAAAACCCACTAAAAACTTGAATGAAAAATAATGTCTTTTCAAATTGTATACTTTGGGCCTAAATAAAACACATACCAATTGGGTCTCTCCAACTAGGAGGACAAAACTCAACACATCGGACGACTACGATCATTGAAAATTCGACGCTTTCTCTCCAATAAGATAATCCACCAAAATATAACTGGGATGTTAACCCAAATATGTGTGTCGGTCATATTGGTCGCATTAATCCAAACTTCTCAGCAACTATCCGGAGACTCGGATATCACCCAATTAATCACAATAATACTCCACAAATGACTCAAAATACTAGTCAACATCGACAATGCAAAAGTAAGTGAGTTACCGATTCAATCTCTTCGTGACACATACGACTAGTCAGAATACAATATTTTTCATTCACATATCATTCGTTAGAATTCCACCATCAATAACGCTTCATCCAAAGAACGAGATATTGGATGAAATCTTTGACTTTCAAAATTTTTTCCAACAAAAATATATTAAATCATATCTTAGAGAACAACTTGTAGCAATGCCCTACATGAAAACTGTCCATATTTTGCCAACGCATAACGTCTTGTTCAGAAGGTGACACTCGCTTGCATTCTACCAAAAATAAAATTCTATTATGGGACAAAGTCTCCATAATGTTTAATTTCTTCTATATTCAATCCGGCTAGCGAAACCACTATACCGATGATCAAACATATCATTAACGGTGACATTTTTACATATAATAAATGAAAGCAAGCTTATGATACGTCGTATTTAAACTTTTGACATTATACCAAATGTCGTCCAAAATCTAATCGAAAAACTATTCCCACAATGAATTTAGACTGCTCATAAAACTTTTTCACATATAATAAATTCTCCTTCGGAATTGGATATTTTGGTGAACCAACTAGACCGAGTAAGAATGATTATCGATCACAAAGACTATTCGACTCCATTACAAATCTACTATACAATTTTGATAGAAAAGTCTTATTTAAATATATAAGATCTCGAATATCTAAACCTTATTGATCTTTAAAATATTTAACTTTATCACAACAAACTAGATGACAAAACGATGAGTTAAAAAATCCCCATAAAAAATACACTATTTTCTCCATTTTCACTGTCACACTCTTGGGGAGATTGAATAACGACATCATATATGTGAACATATATATATGACAACACACTCTTAATGAAGAGCTGACCCCATTTTAAAATTATTTTACTTTTCCATCTAAACAGTTTACCTTCCATTTAAGTGATAATCGGGTCCTAAGAGACCTTAGATTATAATTTAGCACCTAATGGCATACCAAGATATGTTGATGATGGCCACCAATTCTGAACCCCAACACATTTTTCAACCTCATCCTTCTTCTATTCAAAACAAAATTTTAAAAAAAAATGTATGACTTGTTAAGATTAACTCGAAGATCGGAACATGCACCGAATAATCATAAAATATTCTAAAGGTATTTAAAATTCATATAGGTAGCATGAACCATGCAGATCGTGTCATCAGCGAAAAGTGAATTTGATATGACAAAAGGATATCTTCTTGATTCACAACTCATTCCGCGGATGAGTCTTGAATTTTCTGCGAAAGCCATCATTTTTTAGAGAGTTTTCATAACAATGACTAACAAAAAAGAAGAGAGTGGATCACTATGTCTGATCCCTCTAGAGCTCTCAAAAAATATTTTAAAACTTCCATTAATAATGACAAAAAACTTAACCGCCGATAGTCAAGATCTAATCTAACCAATCCATTTTGCACTTATTCCTATTTTGTCAATTACATAAAAAAAACTCCCAATTGACATGATCATAAATTTTTTGATGTCTAACTTGACAAAAGTACATTTTCACATCTTGAATTAGCTGAGTCAATGCACTCATTGGCTATTAATACGACATCATAGATTTGACGACATTTGATGAACGTCATCTAATTACTAGATAGGACTGCCTCTAATACCCTCCATAACCTGTTGACCAAACATTTTACAACAATCTTATATAATGATAAATAAGACTTGTATGCCTTAAATTCATCACATCAATAGTTCCTAGAGCTTTACGAATGAGACATATCAAAGTAGAGTTTCAAATCTTATCAAATGATGAAAATCGATAAAAATGAGCAATTGGTTCCATAATTATAGTCTTAAGGAAAGACCACACCTTCTTAAAAAAAGCCAAATTAAACTCGTCATATTCCGACGCTTTATCACTTCCACACCCTTAATGGTCTCATCAACCTTCTCCAACGTAAAAAGAGGCTCCAACATAACTTTTTGCGTTGTACTAATTGAATTAAAAGTTATATCATTCAATTTATGTATAACCTTAAATGACTCCTTAAACAAACCTTTATAGAATTTGACAATACTCGTAGAGATTTCAAATTCACTATCATGGACTTCTCACTCGATCAAAATCAAATTAATCACATTATTTCTTATTTGCGCGTTTGAGAGTTCATGGAAAAACTTGATTTTTCTATCTCCGACTCTTAACCATGCAGCTCTACTTCGCTGGTGTTCCCCAATTTCTTCCTCCTTACACATATGAGTAACTTGCTAATAATGTGAATCTAAGAACTAACTTCCTCAATGTAGAGTTCACGAATCTCCTCATCCCCGTCAATGACATTTACACAAATTATTGATTTTAGCACAAAATAAGGCACGATCTCTAACGAACCAACTTTTGAGAAGCTTACGCATATTTCTTAAGTTCACAAAGAGATTACTCGACAGAGAACTAACCGATGACTGATTCACCCACCATGATTGCACATGTGGTATAAAGTCCTTTTTGATCAACCATTCATTTTCGAATCTAAATGGTCGGCATGTTCTCTCTATCTTTCGACGTTCCATCAAGATCGGTCGGTGATCTGAATAAATCCATGGATGGACCATTTGAAATATATTAGAAAATATTCAAAAGATTGATCCACTAATTAGAAATATGTCGATACGAGAATGAACGTGACCATCATTGCCATTATCTCTCCTAAAGATGAACTGATAAGTTCATGTTCTTCAGTTGTCTCTAAGAACTCGCGCATTAGGCTATTATGCATATTTGCCCTTTTCTTTAGAACATGTTTGACATTGAGTGTGTTATGTTTGAGTCAATCGTCAGTTGTTGGTATGTTTGGATAGAAATTACGAGCTCGGTTGGATTGAATTGACGTGTCCCGATCCCGATTATTTTATGGTAGATTGTTTGACTAAAAAAATTGTAGAACGTTCAGTGATCACAATACTCGACCAATGTATTTACTCCACAACGCTATTATTATGATGATAAGAAATTTCTTCTGAAAAACCAGTGGAGGCGGTCGATGAATTTATTGATCTTATTAAGAATCATTAAGCTCGACATGTTAGATTTTAAGTTTTATTTGCTGTTGGTGATCATTTTTAATTTATATTTTTATTATTTTTCCCAAATAGGTTAATAATCGTGTTTTTGTGATTATGTTTAAATGAGTCATTTATTAAGAACCAACAACATGAAAGAAACCTAAAGAAACAAACAAGCTCTCAGAGAAAATAGAGAGAGAAGGGTCGGGTGGACTTTTGTAACATGTCAAATCACAAGCGCATGTGAAAGACTGCAGCTTTTCAATTCTTGCACTCAATTTCTTGAGAGAGAAAAAGGCAATATCTGCCTCTTCACACTCAATTTCAGATTCTGCACACACTCATTCTCAGATACAAGATACAGACTGTGTCTTACTTTACCATTTTACCCCCACCCCTTCACCTCCAACCAGTTATATATTATAAACCAATTACATTCTCATCAATCTCATTCTCTTCGCCTAGTTTTATCTAACTTATAATCCAAACTAATATAAAAATAAATAAAAATCAAACACAATTCTAGCTAGAGTGATTAAGCATATGATCATGATATCAAACATATTTTCAAATGAATAAAATGAAGCAAAGTAAACCCCTCTTTTACACAATTGATTTTTTAGAAGTTGGAACTTTTTTCATTAAGGATACTTTTGAAGAAAAAAAAAACTCAATTTAATTTTATTGGAAAAAAATAGATATTGAGAAAATCTTTCACACAATTCACAATTATTTGTTCCTACTCAAACTAGATCAATGAAGGTATTTGAAAACAGTTTAATACCTTCATTGTCTAAGGTATATGGTGTACCGACGTGGGCTTTAGGGTACCTATCTACCTACATTATTGTCACCCTTGAGGATCGATCGGCTTGCATTAGTTAGATTCCAATTTGGTTTTGTTTTGAAAGAACCAAAATAGAAAGAAAGAAAAATGAATGGATGGACGTGAACCTGATCATCAGAACTTTATTATGATACCGAATGTCATGCTATGCATGCATCCTATTGGACCACAATATATAATATCTATTTTACTTGTATACATTTGTTTGTTCTTTATAAGGAAATAAATAATTATATACATATATATATATATATATATATATATATATATATATATATATATATATATGTTGAGTGCTGCTCCAACCAAGTGCAAAACATTGCAGAGAGTAGAGTGTGAGTGAAGAATCGTTTAAGAAAAAAAAGCACCAAATATCTACCTTTTCTGAAAAATCGTTAATTTTATAGGTGTTTTATTAAACAATGATACAAATTAATATATAACCTCCGTTCTAATACATTAAAAGTCATTAAGAGTGATATTTCAATAATTTATCATAAAGCTATTTGAGTGATATATGCAGTGTGCCCTTAATTTATTCAAAGTGCTCTCTTATATTATTTTGAGTGATATTTCTTTATTTATTTATTTTTTAAACGACGTAGTGTAAATATAATAAAAAAAAAATAAAGGCAAATGAGTTACATGAGTTCAAAAAAAATCAGAGTAAAAACAAACTGAATATGGTACAAAAAAAAAAAGATGACAAATGAGAATTGAGAATTAAAGTGCAATGAAATCAGTGGTTATGGTGACTTTCTCGTAAGCAATGTTTCAGTTTTAAAAGATTAACCAATTCTTCTCACATGTGGGAATACGTATTCACGTTCTGATAAGGGAGTTTTTGTCGGTGATAATATTGTTCCAGACTGTATCCGCATTTTTGCGGACACCTAAAAAAACTCTAATGTTCCTCTCCATCCAAATGTGATAAATAATGTTGGCGAAAAAAACACTTGAAGGTATTGGAGCTAAAGTCAAACTTAAATTATATATATAAAATAACTTCTTGCTCTCAAAGAATTAATATATATGATTATATATATATATATATATATATATATATATATATATATATATATATATATATATATATATATATATATATAACTGAGATTGTCAATTTGTATTATTTTTTTAATTTTCTTAATAAATTATTTAGTTGAAAATCTAATGAAACAAAGTAGTAATTAGCTAGTAAATAAAGAAATATGAACCCACCCAAGTGTAATATAGTGGTAAGAGTCGGTTTAAGAAAACAAGATGTTACGAGTTAGATTCTTAAAACGTTTTGAATGAAAGTGGGACTATGATTATGAGTTGTCATTTTAGTTCTCTATAATTAAAAAAAAATGAAGAAAAGGAAGAAATGCATTTACTATTGGGGGAATAGATGTTTGACTTAGCTTGGCTTGAGTAAAAATATGATGAAATAGGTTGAGTAAAAATATAAATCAATAACCCAAATCAAATGAATGAGCATGTTATGGAATCCAAATCCGAAATTAGATACCAACTATAAAATTATTAATATAAATAAATACCCAACTATATAATTATTAATATTAAAAATAAAATATTTTTTTTATTAAGATTCAATGTGACATTTCATATGTTATATTGGAATAATATTTCAATAAATATATCATTTATTTTATTTTTATTCAAATTTCACTCTCATTTTATTTTTTATTCTAAATAAGATTATTTCTCTCTATTATTTATTACTCTCTATCTTTAATTTTTTTAATATCAAAATATTTTATTTCTCTTTTTTTACTTTTTATCTTGAATATTAAATTTTTACTTTTCTTCAACCTTTCATTATAACTTATTTTTCAACTATAGTACGTAATATATAAACATCTATTAAGTATGTAAATAATTGAATATTTCATGTCTTTTTATTTTCTTCATGAACATCGTCAAATTTATGTATTTTTTTTTTCATAAACCTCTACATTTTTAAAATATTTAATTAAGTAATGTGATATTAGATAGAGATAAAAATATAGACACCCACCCACCGAAGTTGGGTAGTAAAATAGAAATCAAGTTAGGAAAATGATACTTCAATATCTATATAAGGTAAGGTAACCATTCCCATCTAGATCAGTATTTGGTTATTGCCCGGAAATATATTTGATTTGACCAATATTATAATATTTTAATTAAGAATATATATATAGAAAGTAGAACTCTTTCTTTTCTGGATTCAATTCAAAAGAGAAGTTAAGCAAAAACAAAACTGAGATCCTCGTCTTCTGCGGGCGGGCGGGCACCGTATTGATGATTAATAATAATGGTTCAATATTATTATTTATGATCATATGATAATGATGATATGTACTTATAACCAGCGCCAGGTCACGTGGGGGAGATCAGGTGAACCATGAACACCAATATCATCTTATCTTATATAATAACTGTTAGATGATATATTTATTTGTATTTTTTTGCATGCATTTAGGGTTTATATATCTAGCTGCTATATACTGTTATGAATTGAATTGTGTATTATGTATAAATTAATAAATATATTCGATCCGGCGGGGGGTCCCAGAATCAGATCAGAATTTATGTTATTATTGGAACAGTAGGTTTAAGACTATTGCATGTGAAGTGTGTAAAGATAGAAAGATAGATTAATTAGATCGATATGTATTTTTGACACCATTCAAGGCTTTGCGTGTAATACTTGTTCAACTGAAATCTGGGTCAGGTCCCCCCCATTATGTATCATTCATTTTCTTTTTTAATATATTTATATATAAAAGAATCTCTATTTCATTAATCATAAAAAGTTTCATCTTTTTAAATAAAGATATGCTCAATTAATATATGTGATGATTGGATTCTTTCAAGCCTCAAGTACATTGTCACAAATTGTTTGGACATCTACTTGGAGAATGCTCTCTACTTGTTGTTGTGTTAAGGAAATTAAATTGATTAAAACAAAGCTTCCTTTAACAATAGTTTCATCCCAGATCCCACAGAATTTAATTTGAAGCATTTAAAAAAAAATTACAATTAACTTTATGCAAAGAAAAGGACTATTTGATTAATTAAGCTTATAAAGAATATATAAGAAAATACATATTGATGACATGATAAAGTGTTAAAATTAATGTAACGATATTAACCATCTTAATTTATGGTGTTTTAACTAGGAATTAAACTCGTAACTTTGATATCTTAAAATCACTTTTAGTACTTGAACTTCGGGTTAATAATTTACTTTTACCAACTGTCATATATAGTATTACTTTTATACTATATTCATTCGTTAATTCACCTATTGTAAATGTGTTCCTCAAGCCTTCTTCAATGGAGTCTAGGGTTTGATTTTGATTTTGATTTTGATTGTTCGCCCATAAACGATTGAATTCATAATGCATGGTTTGTCTCTTTGCAGTTAATGCACTCTAGTTTGCCTGAATGACCCATACACTTCTTTTGTCTCTCTATATAACATTTAGAGCATGTAATCTTAAAAAATAAAAAATAAAAAATTGAAGCACTAGTTTTTATATTTTATATTATTATTTTTTTTTTTTGTCTTTATCCATTGTTAGAGGTGGGCAACAAAGAGGCTTATATATTATAGATCGAGCCCTGATCTTGCCACAACTTGGGCCTGCCTTGTCACAACCTGTGTGAACAGTTTATTGTGTCAATATAATTAATTATATATATCTTTAAATTGAGATTTTAAGTAAAATGTTTGAAGGTTGTATAAAAATGTAAAATATATAAAATCAAATTATATTGTTGTATAACATTACTATTTTTTATTATAGGTAATATGTTAATAAATACTACTCATTATATATCCATTCATAATCAAGTAGTTTCTCTTCAATTTTTTTAAAATAAAAAACTTTATTTCTTAAAAGTTCATACAATAGGATAAAAATAAGAATAAACTGAACCCTGTATTGAAAAAAATCTCATTATAACAAGCCTCCATAAAAAATATTTTATTATTATTATTATTTTATTAATTTCACCACAAAAAACATGAATATTACCATATCTCTTGTAGTCTTGGGAAAGTTCCTCTTCCAACTTACAAACAATAAACTTCTCTTCAATCATGTTAAGCAACCTCAAATTCAAATGATTGAAGAGAAGTGAAATCTTACATTTCCCATGCTAATTATGAGAAAATTAATATACATATAAAAAATAGCAACCACAACATGATTATATAGTTAATTTTTTTTTGGTATTTTGTATAGCGACTAATAAAATGAGTGCTCTAGTAACGCTACCATATGCTCTTGTGGTGATCTTTAACCGCCATGAGTTCGAATGCAATGTTTAGTCACTTATTCCAAATTTCGGTTAAGAACAATTTTGTTGGTCGACAAAACAAAAATCATTATGATGTCTTAAAGTATTAGGGCAATGTTTTTTATTTATATAAACAAGATTTGGTTAACTTTCTTTATTTGTAAGAATTAAAAAAAAATGATATATAATTTATTTGTTGATACATAAATTGTGATTAAAATGAAAAACAAATTCTCCTTCTCTTCTACATATATGTATAGACTATAATCCCTTCTCTCTTTCTCTCTCTCTTTCTCTCTCTCTCCTGTTTGTACTGTATCTTCATAGGGTTTCTATACCACTCTCACTCATTCATTCATTCACTCACTCACTCAACCCCTCTAAAATCTAAACACAAAAATGCTTGGCTCGTTCTCTTCCTCTACTAATTCCCAACAAGAAGAAGATGCCGCCGTCGACCACCACCACCACCACCGCCCTTCTTCTCTCTCACCTCACCGCCGGCATTTCCTCCATCAGATTCAAGTACAACCACCTCTTCTTCCTCCATCATCCACCTCCACAATCACCCCTTTGCGTCAATTACTCATAAGCTCAGCCGAACTCATCTCTCGCTCCGACTTCACCTCCGCCCACCGCCTCCTCGCTATCCTATCCTCCAAATCATCCCCTTTCGGAGACTCAACCGAACGCCTAACCCATCAGTTCACAAGAGCCCTATCTCTCAGACTCAACCGTCAACTAACCCTAACCCCGACAACCCAACCGACAACGGATCACGATTTATCACTACTTCAATCCTCGTACCTAACCTTAAACCAGATCACACCCTTTATCCGTTTCACTCATCTTACTGCTAACCAAGCCATTCTCGAAGCCGTTGATGGTTGCTCAGCCGTACACGTCATCGATTTCGACATCATGCACGGTGTTCAGTGGCCCCCACTCATGCAAGCCCTAGCTGAACGATTCCCTACTCCGACTCTTCGTATAACCGGTTCCGGTTCAGATCCCGATATGCTTCGACGAACCGGGGATCGGCTAGCTAAGTTTGCACTTACCCTAGGTCTTAAATTTCAGTTTCATGAACTTGTCATACTCTCACACGAAGACCCTGCTTCTGCCACGTCATCCATCCTTCTTCTCCCAAATGAAATCCTAGCCGTTAACTGTGTACTTTACTTGCATAAGCTTTTAACCGATCCGGAAAGGGCCAGGCTGTTTCTCCGCCGTCTCCGGGCAATGGATCCTGCCGTGGTTACCGTTGCTGAGAGAGAAGCCAACAACAACGACCCCGTTTTCCTCAGGTTTCATTTTTTTTTTAATTTAATTTGTTAATATAAATTATGACATGAATTGTTCTAAAACACTCAAACTTGAAGATAAACACATCATCCTCTTTCAAAGTGAGATCCTAGGTTTTCTAATGAGGTAAGATCTACTTGAAGCTATGAATTTGTGACAGTACATCTTTCTCAGCTAGCCCAGGAATAATTAGGAATCTTTACCTTTAAATTGATAATAATAATAATACAAGTTTAAATGAATGATAACATGAAATGAAAGGACAGAAATTCTCAAGAAAATAATGATCACATGGGCCTACATTCTAGACCTTGAATGGACAATACCGACTAGTAATTAATGGTGATAGAGCTTACATCTTGAGTGTTGATGTTATTCTTACAAAGTAAAGTGATGTTACTTAATTATACTCATCAGGCGATTTGCAGCCGCATTGGATAACTATGCAGCCATTTTCGACTCATTGGAGGCGACTCTGCCGCCGAGCAGCGGCGAGAGGCTGATGGTGGAAAGAGTATGGTTCGGGAGGGAGATCGGAGATGTGGTGGCGGGGGAAGGAAATGGACGGTTAGAAAGGCACGAGAGGTTCCTATGGTGGGAGATGATGATGAGGGGTGCCGGTTTTGGACTTGTTCCATTGAGTACATTCGCACTTTCACAATCTAGGTTACTTCTAAGGCTTCATTACCCTTCTGAGGGTTATCAGATCTGTGTCGTGAATGAATCTTTCTTCTTGGGTTGGAAGAATCAGCTTCTATTTTCTGTTTCATCTTGGCATTAATTTATTATTATTATTATTATTATAATTATCCATAACTATATATATATATATTATATATATTTTCTGATTCTAATTTCTTCTTGATAGAGAGCTAACCATTCTTGAAACCCTAATTACTATAGCTTCTTGACAGATCTTGGGTTTCTTTCTAGCTTGATCTCATTTCTTAACCCTAGGCTAGTTTCCTGCCCCCATAATTAGATACTGCTGCATGCATGGAAACCCACCAAAACTGTATTTTTATCTTAGTTAATTTATTATTATGTTATAATAATGCTATTTTTTTTCTTGTCTTGAGACAGTCATGTACATATCCTAGTGGGATTCTCTTTAAAAAAATACCTCTTTCACTATTTTTGTTTTTTTATACATGAAATCCTAGCTAGCTCCTTCACTCTCATATAAGCAAACAAAATACAATGTCTAATATAACTATATGCAAGTCATTGCTCATTACATATGTTGTAATGAGATATATAACATAGTAATTTTTGTTTCTATTGATGAAGTTTATGCCTTTTGACTTTCTCTATGTCGGCCTAGTCTATATATATATATTAATATATGATTAAACTAGGTAATGTTAAAAATTTAGAAATTTCAACCCTAAAATTTTAATTTGACTTTTTAATGTGTTGATTTATATATTTACAAGGATCTGTTTTTAAAATAATTTTGATTTTTTTCACCATTTAAAACTGTTCAATGTTAAAACAAAAACTTGTTTAATAAATTGAATTTGAGTGAAATTAATTAATAATATAGATAGGAATATTTTTGACATAAACAATAGACAAGAGAGTTAAGAGATGTGGCATATAGTAGGGTTTAATTTTAGGGTTTCTTTGAAATGAGGAATGGGGGAATAATAAATAAAGAAAGAAAAGAAAAGAAAAGAAAAGAAAATAGTAGCAGCTTCCCTAAAATTCCTTGGTGTGTCTGCTGAATTGCATAGGTTAGTGTGGGATGCTAAGGCATGAAGATTCTTGTTTTCTGAGCCTTGTATGTAAAGAAAATCCGAATACTAAAATCAATAATTAAATAAAAAAAACTGTTGGGTTTGTGTCTTCAGAATGGCACAATTTGTTACCCTAATTTGTGCCGTATGTCTCCTCAACAAAACCATCAAAGTTCTCAAACCACAGCCATTCATGTGCCTCTCCCAATATGGAGATCCCTTTCCCTTTCCCTTCACCATTATATATATATATATATATATATATTTATATAGAGAAGCAGCTTTTTCACCAAGAGATATATCATCCATCTTTCTCCCTCTTTCTCGTCTCCATCTATAAGGTCTGCAAAATGGTTTTACCCAGGATTGTACTTTCACTGAGGTAACCTCGGAATTCCAGACACTTCTTTTGTAAAGGAAACACTGAGAGAATCAACAAAATGGTTTAAAATATAATAATTAGAACAATTAAAAATGAATCGAAGATGAAGGTGATCGACAATTTGAATGGATCAAAGCTTGACCTAAACTCATAGACACTACCAAAGCTAGCTTGATCAATCTGCTATTGAAGAAAGGTTCATAATCCCTTTTAGGACGAAGGGTCAAATAATGATTCGGATATATTCTGGGATAGAGATATGGGAATTATGGAAACATGTATTCGATCCCCTTTATTCAGATCATCTTATGACAATTGTTGTCATGTTTTGTACTGTTTTCTTCTTTCAATAAATTTGTTGTTTTCATATGGTTAATTACACCTTGTATTAATGATAAAATCGCATGTTTAAAAAAATATAAATTCTAAAGAAACGTAGCCTTGTACAATTAATTTTGTTTTTATATATGCAAGTGAGAATAACCTTTACTAATTAACATTGAAGTCTCTCAAAAAGAAATTCACTTTCTTACTTTAAGTGATGAACGAGGATAGTTTAATTTTTTTCAGTTTAGTTCTTATTAAAAACGCCATCTTTTATGTGTTCATAAAATTTTGCTAGTCTCACCCTTTAAATAAAATTAGTTAAAAAAAATTAGTTTCAACCCACTTATTGTTTATATACTTGGATGGTACAATAACTTGTTAGTGAAATTTGAGTGAAGAAAATATTGCCAATAAATAAAACCATGGTTATATGAATGTTTATAGAATAAGCTGCAATAAATTAACATTATAAGATGAGCTTGTTATTTTTATAAATTCAACCCTAATTAAACATTATTTCATTTCCTTCTCACGATTAATTATATAACTCATTTCATTAATCGATCAACTATATTTTAAAAAATAAAATAAATTTATTTTATCATCATATTTTAATATCTTTTAAATTTATATAGTACCAAACATGGAATAGATAGAGTTAATTAAGCCTGGTTTGATTTGAGTTATTTTAATAATCTAAACCACACATATATCAATTAACTCTCATTTTTCATTAATCACATAACTCAAATCATTAAAAATACTTTATATTTTATTTTATTTTATTTTTTCTCTATCTAAGTTATAACCCAAATCCGAAAAAGTTTATATCAATTTGAATAAGTTGAATATTAATTATAAATAGGTGAATCAAACAAGGCCTTTGGTGAAAAGTAAAAAGTATAATGATGAAAATGGGGAGATGTTTAGGCAATCGATTTTGGAATGAAAGTAAGCCATACTTATTGAGGAAATATAAATAGATGATGATTACTGATCATCACTAGGTAGCTCATAAGGGAGCAGTTAAGATAGAAGAATCAAAAACAACAACTATACAAGAGAAGATGAGACGTTGAACTTCATTCATCTTCTTCATCTTGTTCTTGTTTCTCTCTTTCTCTCTCTAAATCGAGTATGCATAATACACGCACACATATAATATATTTGCAGCAGGCAGACAGCTATAGGGTTATCATAGATAGGCTAGCTAGCTAGCTATACAGAACAGTGATTTAAATGTAAAAGAGAAAGAGAATAGAATAGACCATTAATTTCAGAGACAAATTGAAAGCCCTTTAAATTTTTAGCAGAAATATAATTGTCCCTTGCTTGGGACATTTCTCAATCATACAACCCTGAACATAATTGTACTCAGCCTCATTCAAACAGTGTACAAATTATCTCTATATATAGCAAAACTAGTTTACTCTTTTTCTTCTTCTACATTATTGTTATATACTTATTATTATTATTATTATGAAGTTAGATATAGGTACTAATATATAGTAGTAGGGGTGGTGGTAATTAGTCTATGATCGAAAATGGCAGCAGCAGCAGCAGCAGGTAGCAGCTGACAATGAAAAGATGGTTACTAGTGGGGAAAGAGAGAGACGGCCCACGCAATGCAGATGGGAGAGGAATAGATGCACTTGGCAAGTTAGGGCCATGTTTGGTGTATTTTCGGGAGTTTTGATTTGATCATCGATTGCACACTTGTCATGACAATACATAAATTACCATCCATCATCATTCTCATCTCCTTCCTTCATCCATCCGTCCATCTGATTCAGACCTAACCTTCTGTCCCCAGTTCCATGTGTTTTTCTTTACCACTCACCTTCTCTTCCTTACCATTAATGATTATCATCATATGCATCCCTTGCCAGATTCCTTTTGTCTTAATTTTAACCATCATCATCTTTTCTCTTTTACAATATACCATACATCAAAAAATTAATATATTTTTATTTGAAAAAGTAAGTTAGACTCTTTATCATTTAATTAGTAACAACCCTATAAACATTACATTAGTAATATTGCACAAGTTTAACACAACAATATTGAAACTACTTAAAACAGATCAAAACAATCAAGTATAGAAACGATAAAATTTATGTTTATCGTTACCCTTTTCGTGCAAATATTCTACGAGAATTGTAAGAATCACCGTGATAAAATTATTGTGTTTTTCTTTCAAAAATGATTTTTTTTCCAACTCTAATAAAATAATAATTTATATTTTTAAATTTTAAAAAGTAAACTTTTTAAACAATGTTATCCGTAACACTTTAAAATAATTTGTTTGTTATGTAATCTATTATTCAATTATGATATAAAAAAACTCTATAAAAAATCTAACTTATTGGAGGAATATTAATTAGGAGGGTAGAAGAAGACGAACTCACTTTTCTTAAAGAGGACATTTTGTGGGGTGATGATATAATTGGATCAAAAGGAATAACCTTGAATTTTCGATAAACATTGTAATTTAGCTATTCCAACATCTTAATTGTTTGATTAGTCATATGTTTTTATGATTTCTCTAATTAATTATTATATATGGAAACATGAAAACCTAATTATGCTAATAAAATTAATCTTCTAATAAAGGCATTAAAATGAATGCACTAATTAATTAGCACAATCTTTTCACTCACTAGGAATACCTGGAAAGGGGCATTCCTTTTTGTCTTTGTCGAAATTCGATTCCATGGAGAAATTATATATATTCTTTTATGGGCATATTCCATGAAGTTACTTTGAGGGAAAATAATAATAATAATATTAATAAAGAAAATTAGTTACTTTGAGATTAGGGTTCTTTTTGTCTTCATTTTGTTGACCTTAGAAAAAGTGTTGCCATGGTTGAGGATTAAAGCGGACAGCTAACAAATCCAAGAAACTTGTTCCTTAAATAAAAAAATGTTGACCATTAAATATCATTAAAAATAGATTATGTTGTCCTCTAGGGTAATTTTCTTGTCCTCATAACTTTAATCCATAATATTGCCATAAACAAGTATTTCAGCTCTTCAAATATCTGAAACTCCAATGTATTAATAACCTGTGAATTATCGAGTTTCATTTATATTAAAGACGTTCTAAATTTAAATGGGATAATAAACGTAGAGTTATGTTAATTTTTTTTAATTTTTAAAAAAATTGTTGTTGGCCAAAATACTTATTTATTTATAGGATCAATATACTATTCAGCTTATTTTAAACTTACACTTAATTACTGAGAGATTTTTTTTCTTTTTATATACAATACTAAAGAGACTGAACAGATATGGGTTTTCACCATTATTCAATTCTTTTGAAGTTGTAAAAAATAAAGTTAAATGTATTTATATTTTTGGTAAAATATTAATGAATATTAATAAAAAATTAAAAATATCCTTCCATATATATATATATATATATATATATATATATATATATATATATATATATATATATATATATATATATATATATAAAAAGACCCACCTTAAACTTGATAGTTTTAGAGCTTTCATGCATTTGTAGTGAAGAAATATTTTTTTTATGGTTAAGCCTCTTTTGTTATTTCTCATATTTCAATTTTAGTTTTATATTTCTTGTGACAAAACATTTGTTTTCTATTTTTAATGTTGTATTTCAACCTTCTATTCAATGGCCCTGATCAGTCTAGGTTTTGGGAGGTGCTGTTTTCCTACATTAATTGCATTTTTACATTGTAAGGAGATTTTCTTCCCATAACACTTATTCACAAATTTGAAATTCAAATTTGAAATAATTAAAAGTTATTTTATTTTCATAGAAAATAATTACTTTATGATGATCTAAGAAAATATGGAGGTAGATTAATTAATCTATTGCGCCATAAAAAGACAAGGCGGCCCCTGCTATATACAGTATATTTCTACCATGCATAATATATATATGGCACACTAGCCTGGTCCTTAATTGCTTTAATTCATCCAATCAAATTTACTACTAGCTTCATTTATTTATTACTTTGAAAACCTTTAATTATTATGTTTTTACTGTATGTATGTATTATGTACTTTATAATTGTAAAGATACAGCACATTTCATTAATTAAAATTAAAAAAAAAAAAAAACTCAAATTTCATAAAAAGCAACATCATAGCACAAAGACTTTCTCCCACAAAAATGAGCAGGCAACAAATCAATTCGGATAGAGGTTCAAATATGGAGCTGCTCTTCAAAATCTTAAGATTTTAGAAATATAGAGGAGAGACTAACTCAATTTATGTAAACTCTTAAATTAAACTAATTTTGTAAGTGTTATTTTGTTTATTATTAGTTTTTAATTATTTTTTATTTAATTATATATATATTGTTGAAAATGATGGTGGTATAAATTAAAATATTTAATTATATATAAATAATAATATTCTTATAGAGTAAACTTACTATTTTTTTTAATAAACTCTCGATTTTACGAGTTTATATTTGGACAACGATATTTTAAATGTCTTGATCAAGAATACATTTTAGTTTAGATAAGAAATGGATCGGACGGGTGACCGACGAACAACAATCGCTTTTGATTAGATACACCTAGAAAACCAAGAAGACCTTTCTAACATTTGATCTCCAATCTCAACCAGGATCCAATAGGCATCGAATACATACATCACCACCCGATACGGGTTCATGATCAGTTTAACCCTGCACCCCGACCCAAATAAAACTTGACCTGGAATTTTGTATTAATTTATATATAGAGGAGTTTGAACCCATCTGTCTCACTTTTTTCTTTTCTTTCCAGGATTCTCTCCCGAAAGACACTCTGGTAATTTCTAAAATTGAGCTCATCTCTCATATCCGTCGAAACCGATTCTTCTCCTTCGCAACTAAGTCGTCCCGCCACTCTCCGTCACAACTCGGTTTTGTTGGATAAATATAAATATTATTAAATTTTAAATTATTGTTTAATTTAGACTAATTAATTTTAATTTATAATAACGTCTAAATCAAATATTTAATTATTCTTATTTATCCCTTAAATTCTGGACTAATTTATAACGTCTAAATATATTTTTCTCTATATATTTTAAAGGGAACATAAGACAATGAAAGCATGTTTTCAATGTTTTCAATCCAGAACAATAATCTCTATTCTTGAGTGCATCTATATAGTTATCTTCGTAGCCTTGTTAAACAAATTGTAGCATTAACAAGAAATAATTGTTGAATCATGAGAGGGAGCGTCACTAAAACTTACTGCAACGAATAACATAATCGAGAAAGCAAAATCTAGTGCCCAACACGCCTCAACTAGAATTCTCAATAAGTAATTTCATTCATGTTTATTTAGTTATAAATCTTGTGAAACTTAACATTTTTGTCATATTATTACAGATTTTCTCCAACCTGTCCAACAAAAATATAAAACACATGCTAAATATGAACTAATTAGTTGTATGTTAGTATAATAGGTAAATTATGGATATCTTGATTTGAATATTTTTTACTCACTTTATATATACATGCTTGGTTCATATAAAGCACATTCTTGATATTAACTAATTAGTTGTCTCTTAGTATGTGGAAAATGTATTATTAGAGACAACATAAACCGTCACTAAAAGTAATAATGTAGACGGTAATGAATATTAGCGTCGGTGAACAAAACATTCTCCTTCCGTCGCTAAAAAAATCGTCGTTAAAAGAAAATAGCTTTTATCGACGGCGATAGACCGAAATTGATAATTTAAATATCAATGAAGGTGAATGGGGAATTCCGTCACTGATAATTTTAAATAATAACGACGACATTATGCTTACATCGTCACTTATGTTTTGACTAATAGCGACGTCATTCTACCTACGTCGTCGTTTATATTTTAATTAATAGTGTGACGGTGAAAGAAGGAATGCCGTCGCTGTTAGTCCATGCTCTCGGCTTTTTAGCACATTTCTGATTCTCTTATCAACGTCGGCATTCCCCTAATACCGTCGTTGATAGTTCTTAATAATCAACGTCGACTTTCCCTAGCACCATCGCTGATAAACCTTGTTATCGTTTTTTGGCACATTTTTATTCTCTTATTGTTAGTTGTCAACGACGACATTTCTCTAATATTGTCGTTGATATTGTTAATTATCAACATCAACTTTCCCTTAACGTCGTCGCTTATAATCCTTGCTCTCGGGTTTTGACACATTTTTTATCCTTATTAAACATATTTCATATTTTGTTCTACTATTATTAGCAAAATAGATCATTCATAAATAAAAATCAATTCTAAATTATAAAAACCTTAAATTGTATTAATACAAAATGTCAATCAATGTACTATTGATCAGGGAAAGGGGACATCCTAGACATAAGCGTCATTATAGCCTCATGTTGTGCGCGCATCTCTTCCAACACACGTCCATGTTGCGCCACCTCATCTCGTAGGTTCCTGTTCTCCTCGTGCAACGCTTGCATCTTTTGACGTTGTGATACCCCTGCGTTGTTGACGCTCGAGGGAACTTCCCTGTTGATCCGCTTTAAAGTGCATTGGACGTACCCCGGATCCCATCCCGGTCACCCTATTATGTCCCCTATGCTCCAAATGTAGCCTCAAACACTTCAAACGACGACATATCAAGGTTTTTTTGGGAAAACGACTTAGAGGATGCTTGGTACGTGGTTTTTGTACTCAAGAATGAGAAAGGGAATAAAATGAAGTGTTTGGTTGATGGGTTTCATTCTAAAACATTGATTTGATTCACGGATACTCAAGAATCATTCATTCCTCCATAAATTGGGAAGAATAAATCACATTCCATTGTAGTGCATTTTCTCTCCCATGATGTCCACCCTCTCATATTCTCCCTCATAATTATAATTATAATATTATATATATTTTTTCTTGTATAATTATATTAGACGTTTTTTATAATTAAAATAATAATAAAATTTCTAATTTATTTAATGAAATAAATTATTTCAATTATTTAAATAATATTGATAAATTATTTAAAATAAAATATAATTAATAAAATAAATTTTTATAATAATTATAATAACTAATAATAATAAAATTATTTTTATATAATTAATTTATATATTATATATTAATAAAAAAATTATAATAAATTAATTAAAATATAAAAACTTAAAATAAAATAAATATTTAAAAAATATTAAAAAAGTTAAATATAAAATATTTTAATAAAAAATATTATGCAATGTTATCCTATATATTATTAAGTAAAACATTATATTTAATTTGATTAATTATTAATATATAATATTTTAAAGACTTTATCTTGATATATAATTTTTATTTATAAATAAAAAATTAAATTATTAAACTATTTTTTTATATGTATTTAAAAAATATATATATATAATTAATATAATAAAATATTAGATATTTATATTTTATTAAATTAAGAGACATTTCAATATTTTATATATTTTAAACAATTATAATATAATAATAATAATATTTTGTATTCTTAATTAAATAAAATATAATAAAAATGAAATAAAAATATTAATCTAATTTTAATTATAAAATAATATTTGAGATGACTTTTTGTGAGTATTCAACTTCTTCCCTTGGATTAGTTTCGTTTTAGAGGAGTCAATACTAATCTAATAAAATGAATTGTGTTTCAGTATTATAGGAATTTCACCTTATCTGTATACTTATTTGCTTCATTTTGTCTGATTTGTTACGGTCTATTTTTGAATTATTCAAAAGTATTATATAACGGAGGCTCTGTCATAGTATCTAACAGAAATCATCTCTTATAAATTTATCGTGATGTAACATATGATTAAGAAAAAAACATAAAATTTAAAAAGTATATCAGAGTTATAACGAAACATGAAATGAAATCCATTTTCATTCAAAGAGTTATGATTAAAAAAACAGCATAAAATGAAATCCATCTTCATTGTGTTGGTTGATGTGCATTTGGGTTCCATTGTGGATTCAAATGTCTGTTTGACTATCATTTTAACAATAATAAAAATGAAAAAAAATGTAGAACCAATTAACTAATTAAGGCACGTTTTGAAAATCATCACTTAAATGCATCCTTGTATATTTGGTTCAGCTTTTCTTCTGTTTTATATATTTAGGCTTACTGTGCTTGTTAGCAAGCTAATATGTTTCGATAAAAGAGTCCTAGTCAGTAGTATAGTGAAAATTTAATATCATTATATATGGAACAAAATAATACTAAACTTTATCTTTTCAGTAATAAAATATTTTTTTATTATGGTCAAAGTCACAAACTATTTTTTAATTTAGTCAAAACGATATATTTTAATATTTTTTTTGAATTAAAAAAGAATGAGTATTAAACTCAAAACTTTTAAGATTAAATTGAATTCGTGACATTTTAGTCTTTAAGTCAACTCATACTACTGGGACACCTTTTTGGGTTTGGGTTATATGTTTTGATAATTTAAAATAAGGTCTTGTTCTCTACTGATTTTAATTTTAATTTTTACTAAATCAATTTTCTAATTAATTACTTCTCACCAATCAAATCATTTATTTCATTAATCAAAATACTAAAATACTCTCTAATTTAAATTATTATTTTATATTTTATTTATGTATATTAATACTTTTAAGTTTTTTTATCAAAAAATAATTATTACTTTTTCAAAATTATCACCTAACATTCAACTTTTCTCTCTTAATTTTAAAAAAAAAAATCATAATCGAACAAGGCCTAGGGTGGACTAGGAATTCAAAGGATTTCATCTCATATATATGATCATACTAATAGTTTAAACTTAAAAAAAGTATGAGAAAAAGTATAATTTAACCTTTAAAAGTATAATTTATATTCAAATTAATGAAATAGAAATAAGAATTGAGAAATCAATGAGTACAAATATGAAATATTCATACAATGATTCCTATTTCCTCATAATTGTGTGTGTGTGTGAGAGAGAAAAAGAGGTAGGCAAGTACAAATAGGTGTATGGTGATGGGATATAGGGACATGCAAAAAAGGTTCAGTAAATTGGCCGTGCGGGAGAAGTAAAAGCTTTCAGCAGCCAGCCAGAATCTCTCTCTTCATTTATTTTTTTATTTATTTTCCTTTTTCTCTAATTATTAATTGCTTTGTTATTTGTTACAACTTATATACTTGTTTTCTTGTTACATTTAATTATTTCAACTTATTCACCTTTTCTTTGTTACAAATATATACATGTTTTCTCGTTACATTTAATTATATAAGGTTATCAAATTTATTTGTTAAATACTACAAAATTTTATTTGATTTACTTATGCGAGATATCCTTGTAGCCTCTTATTATTACACAATTACGAGTTATTTATATTTATAAGTCAAAACAAACTAACCCTAAATGTCTAAAGTAGTTTGGAGAACAAATTATTTGATGTGTAAAAAATTAAAGGTAAATGGGATATGAAATTATTAATCTAGATAAATATTTTTCATCAAACAAGCCCTACTGATTTTACTATTTCGTTTTGACATAAAGAAGATTTTGATTATATAACATTATTGATTGTACCCTTAAATTTATTAATATACAAAATTCTATTTAGTTAATATAGTTTAATTAAGCATTGAGACCATATCAAAAAGTATAAACCATGTCTTTGGTTTGAAAAATCATTAAACTGAAATTAAAAATATATTTTTTTCTAAAAAATTATAATTGGTCAACTGTCATTATAATGATTTTTTTTTTAAATTTTAATATTACGTAAAAATTATTGTCTATAATATTATAATTTTTACAAATATATTTAAGTTTATTTAAAAGAGTTGATGAAAAAGTAATTGTTTAAAAAAATAAAAATAAAATTATGTATTTTATCTATTATCACACTTTTTTTTATCACCAATAAAATAATATCACATAATTACTTTTTTAAATAACCCACCATTCTTGCATATATTTTTGTTAATAAATTAATAAATTTTCCAATTTATATATCAGAATTAAAATAAATTATTTTTTAATTAAATATTAATACGTTTTAGTTTTTTTTTTTTTATCTTTTACCACATAATTAAAAATAATTTTGTATCGTTGTGTTTAAACTATTTTTATCATTTTTAATATGTTATTTTTTAAAAAAAAAACTTGAATTTTTCAATAATAACTTTATTTTTGATAACTCATGCCAAATAAAATTATATCAAAATTTCATATAAATTATTTAAATAACCCAAATCATATAGTAAATACAATTTTTTAATCATAATCTGTAAAAAAAAACATGATAACCCTCCTCAAAGTTACTTAGTCATATAAGCAAATATTATTATATTTTAAGACATTTGCTTATTTAATAGAATTTAATAAATAAAGAATCATAAAATAAATATGGGTTCCGTTTTTTTAGGAGTTACGATTAATTCCCTCGAGTTGAGAACACCCGTAAACACACTTAACTGGTTCGAACTCAGGATCTTAAGAAGTTGGCTGGATATCTATCTCTTGTTAGCGCTAAACTAGAAGAAAGAATACAAGTAAAAAAATAAATCTGCCTCTCGCGAGTAAAACTAGGGTCTCTTAATGATTGGAAGTCAATTAACCTAACTGTTGGACTACAAACAAACACTGTTTAATTAATTTGAATAACATAATCTAAATAATAAAACATGATAAATCAAAATTTTCTCAAGTCATATAAACAAATATTACTATATTTTAAGATATTTGTTCACTTTAATAGAACTTAATAAATAAAGAGCCATAAAATATGAGTTTCGCTTCTCCTTTGGAGTGCGACAAATCTCTACGGGTTAAGATTGCCTGCAAGCAAACTTAACCAAATGCATAATATGCCGTCTGACGGACTCAGACTCAGGATCTCAAGGAGGCTGACAACAGCAGAAAGTTTAACCCGGTCTATTGCTTGAAAACCAATTCTCCTAACCGTTGAACTACTTTATTTAATTTGAATAATCATAATCTTAATAAAACATGATAATCCTAATCAAAAGTTACTCAAGTCATATAAACAAATATTATTATATTTTAAGACATTTGCTCATTTTAATAGAATTTAATAAATAAATAACCATAAAATAAATCTGAGTTTCGCTTCTTCTTTAAAGTGCGATTAATCACACTTAACCAGACACTGAATTTTCCGTACAGAATTGAACCCAAGATTTCAAAAAGGGTAGGATTTCCACATCTTGTTGTCGCTAGACTAGAAGAGGCAATAAAAGTAAAGGTAAATGAGTCTTCTAGGAGTCGAACCCGGGTTATAGCTTAGAAGAAAATTAACCTAAACGTTGGACTACAAACACTATTTATTTAATTTTTAATAATCATAATCTGAATAATAAAACATGATAAATCAAAAGTTACTCAAGTCATATAAGCAAATATTACTATTTTAAGACATTTGCTCACTTTAATAGAATTTAATAAATAATGAATCATAAAATAAATATGGGTTCCACTTCTCCTTTGGAGTGCGACTAATCCCTCACGGGTTAAAAATACCAAAATACCTGTAAACACACTTAACCAAATGCAGTTAAAAATACCAAAATACCTGTAAACACACTTAACCAAATACAGAATTTGTTGTCTAACATGCTAACACTCAGGTCTTAAGGAGTCAAACCCGGGTCTATTGCTTGGAAGGCAATTATCCTAACCGTTGGACTACAAACGCTGTTTATTAAATTTGAATAGTTATAATCTAAATAATAAAACATGTTAAATAAAAGGTTACTCGTAAATAAATATGGGTTTCGCTTCTCTTTTAGGGTGCGACTAATTTCCACGGGTTAAGAATACCCGCAAATACATTTAACTAGACGCAAAATTTGTCGTCTCTGAGATATCACATTTTATCGCTAAATCAGAAGAGTGGATAAATGTAAAAATAAATGAGTCTACCGGAAGTCAAACCCGAATCTATTGCTTAAAAGACAATTATCTTAACCGTTGAACTGTAAACGTTAGTTTATTTAAATTTAACAAATTTATATGACATGGTTTGGGATTACCCATAAGGTTTAAGTCTGGGCCAGAAGCGTCAGATAAACCTGTTGGGCTAGAGAATGGAATCATTGAACAATTCTTAACCATTCATTAAAAGTCCAATACATCATAGATAATTGGCCTTTTCAATCAGGCTTAATCACAATCCCATATACTCTTTGTTAAAATTGTTAGTTTATGAACGATTTTCATTCAGATTAAATCACAACTACAGGTTTTGTATTAACGCCATTCTCAAATAAATGAATTGTATTATGATTATAAAAGCATATATTCTTATACAATAAAGACAAGAGTAATAATAGAAACGCGAATCTGGGGCTGCGAAAGTACATGGAAATAAATTATTCTTTTTTAAACACGGAATATTCTCTCCCCTCTTATTAATTTTTTTTATACTTCTATCCCTATTATCACGATTAATTATTTCATTAATTTTTTCTCTCATTTAACTTGTAAAATAACTCAACACTTTACAATAAACTCTCACATTAAATATTTTAATAATATATTTAAATAACAATAATGTGTTGGATTTATTAATTAATTTCTTTTTTCACTAAACCCTAATCTCTAAATCCTAAATCCTAAATTCTAAACCCTAAATCTTAAACCCTAAACCCTAATTAATATCATTTAATTAATATCATTGTTTAGTTAAATTATGAATTTATCTCTTTTATTTTTTATATGACTTTTTAATTCCTTTATTTATCAAATATTTTTTATTTATTCTTTATGTCCTCTTTTTTTTTTTTCTTCTTTTTTTTTTATTGACTTATTAATATTTTTTGTCGTTTTATTACGTATAAATGTTTATCTAATATTTATATTCTCACGGTTAATTATTTTCTCTTCACATAATTAGTGACTAATTATTAATAAATTCATAATTCAACTAAACTAACTTAATATTAATTATTAATATTAATAGAGATATTAATTAGGGTTTAAGATTTAGAGTTTAGTGTTTAGAGTTTAAGGTTTAAATAAATTAATTAGTGAGATAAATTAATTGATTAGTGAGAGAAAAAAAAAGATAAATTAATTAATTCGTAGAAGAGGCAGAGATAAATTAATTAATAAAAGGAGAGAGAATATTCCGTATTTAAAAAGAGAGATAAATTAATTAATTCGTAGAAGAGGCAGAGATAAATTAATTAATAAGAGGAGAGAGAATATTCCGTATTTAAATATAATATTCTATTTTCGCGTACTTTCGCGGTCCCAGATTCGCATTTTTTATCATTACTCTAAAGATTTTCGCGGCCTCAGATTCGCATTCCTTATCATTACTCTAAAGATAATAAGTAGGCGTTATAGACGGATCCAGTCCTGAGAATTTAAGGTACAATGCAAATGTAAATTCATATTTTTGGGTCCTTAAAATAGTAGAAAACAAATAAAATTTTTAATAATATAAAATTAGATATAAATGATTAATATATTATAATATAGAAATAAGAGATTAAAAATAAGATAAAAAAAGTTATTTATATATATTGTATATAATATATATATATATATATAATAAAAGAGAAAAAATAAAATTAATAATATAATACTATTAAATATTAAAAAATATAGGCCTGTAAAAGTGGAGATCCTATTTAACTGCATAGTTTGCCTTACCTTCATAGATAATAGATTTTAATCGATTTATTTGCTATAAATGTATATCTACTAATATTCATTTAAAAGTTACATTCATTTTGATTTTGGAATTAACAGTGTAAAATTAAAATTTTGTCTAGTATTTATTTTTACATTAAAATATAATTGATTCAAATTCGTTCTAAGCCTGTTGAGTAAAATTAATTGCATATTATATATTGTACCAATAAGTGCATGTTAATGAGCATCCAACACGTTTTTTTATTATAAAAGATTGTCATACCTTTGTGTGTATTTATGAGTTGATTTTGTAATTGGAGTTGGTTTATAGATCTTCACTAAGGTTTTTCAAAGTTTTTTCACGATCAATCTTATTTTGACCGGTTGACGAATCTCTTTGGTAAATGTTGAAAAAAAGTAAAAAAATACTATTTGGTTTATAGACACGTCATTGTTTAAATTTGAATTATTGATTTAAATTATTCTTACTTCAAAATTTTATTTTTGAAAAAATTTGTGAGGATTTTAGAATTTTGTATATAAATGTAACTTTTTTATTGTTAAGATCTATACTAAATTTAATTTTGAAAGTAATTATTGAAAATAAACAAAATCTATTTAATTGAATTTTTGAAAATTTTAAATATTGAATTAATAATATTTACAATAGTTTATGTATTTATAAAAGTTGTAATTCTTAATTAACCGTAAATAATTAAAAAGATAACTAACTGGAAGTCTAATTAATTAGGCCTAATTAAGGATTTAAGCTTAATAAATTTAATAATTAAAGGCAATTAATATGAAATAATAAAATAAATTTAAACTTACAAATTAATACATCATTTTTTATATATTTTTTTAATTATGAGTGAATCCAATTATGAAGTATTAGATTTATCATTTATTGAATCATAATTTGTATATATTCATATATTCAAAATTTTATATTTGATATATTTAAAATTTATTTTAAAAAAATCAATATTTTTGACTTTTTTTTTATATATTAAAAAATATGAATAATTTAAATTCAACCAAACAAACAAAGTATGCAGAAGAGAGCAAATGAAGGAAGGGAGAAGAAAAGAGAAGAAAGAAATGTTATGTATTTATAAGAACTAACATGTATAGCGTTCATTTGCACGGGTAATAATATAAAAAATCGTGAAAAAAATATTATGAAAAAAATGTGAGCATTTTTAATTTTATTTTTAACAATTTTAAGTTTATGGGCGGATCAACCCTCACACTCCGACTCAAGTATCCATTTACTCTCACATTGCAGAATGATATCTAAAATAATTGATACAGTTTGATTCTTCAACTCATTTAGTTTGACCTCTAAAGTCCACTTCTTTTCCATACTACGAGTGAAAAAAATATATAAAGACTACCATTAAAGTAGCCCAGATAAGACTTACTATATCTATATGAATTATGTCCCTAATCTCTATAAATATGACATAATTCTTCTATTATTGCTCACTATTTTCTATTATTGCTCACTAATAATAGTGAAATCTATAGCACATAGACAAAAAATTAAAAACTATTGATGAATTACAGCGTTCATCAAAATTAGTGTTGAATTTAAAATATAAAGTGTTATTAGCCTAGTTGGTTAAAGAGTTATACTTGTTTTATTAGGTTGCAAGTTCAAACCATACCTATATCAATTTTAATTTTATTTTTAACCGTTTTAAGTTTATGGGTGGGTCAACCCACACTCCGACTCAAATATCCATTTACTCTCACATTGCAGAACGATATCTAAAATAATTGATACATTTTGATTCTTCAACTCATTTAGTTTGACCTCTAAGGTCTACTTTTTTCTCATACTACGAGTGAAAGGAAAAATGTAAAGATTACCATTAAAGTAGCCCAGACGAGACTTACTATATCCATATAAATTATGTCCATAATCTCTATAAATATGACATAATTCTTTTATTATTGCTCACTAATAATAGTGAAATCTATAGCCTAGTTAAAACATATTGATGAACCACCGCATTCATCAAATTTGGTGTTGAATTTAAAATATAAAGTGTTATTAGCCTAGTTGGTTAAAGAGTTATACTTGTTTTATTAGGTTGCAAGTTCAAACCATACCTAGTATTCATTACTCTCACATATATATTCAATTTAACCACAGCTCTCGACCCGGCAATCTAGACATTTTAAAAATTAAGCATCATTATATATATATAGATTAGAGTTAAAAACTTGAACTTATATTGTTAAAATGTCTCGCGTTCATCAAATTTGGTGTTGAATTTAAAATATGAAGTCTTATTAGCCTAGTTGATTAAAGGGTTGTGTTTGTTTTGTTAGGTTGCAAATTCGAACCATACCTATAGCATTTTTAATTTTATTTTTAACCGTTTTAAGTTTATTGGTTGAATTTTAAATTTTAAGTGTTATTAGCCTAGTTGGTTAAAGGGTTGTACTTATTTTGTCAGGTTGCAAGTTCAAACCATACCTATATCATTTTTAATTTTATTTTTAGCCGTTTTAATTAAGTTTATGGGCGAGTCAACCCACAATCCGACCTAAGTATCCATTACTCTCACATATATATTCAAATTAACCACAGCTCTCGACCCGGTAATCCGGACACTTTAAAAATTAAGCATCATTATTATATATATATATATATGAGTAACGAGATTAGATTGTCGTGAGGAAGGGAGATGCTCATTTAATAATTAAGTATCGGATTTATCACAATATAATTACTGATATTATTTTAATTTCTGTAACGGCTCTTTGAAAACAAAGTAATGGAGGAGAGCTCAGATGTAAAGTGTACATGAAGCTCTAAGACTCATGGATTGTGATTTATTCTTAGTCAATGTCATATTATGTGTTAAAAATTCATACATATTTCCTCATCAATATCATATTATAACTTAGAGACCACATATTCCTTATGAAACAAGACAATCCATGCTACTTAGACCACATATTCCTTATGAAACAAGACAATCCATGCTAGTTAGGCTCGAGATATAATGACCTTATAGAATTGGTGTGTATATTATCCTCCATAGATAATCAAATCTCTTTTTCTGCACGTTCGACCACATCGTGGAATCATTTGACCTAACATCTCGGTCAAATTAAGAAAAATAAGATTGAAAAACTTTTGATAGACTATTTTAAAAACATGACTATTGTTTCCCTCTTCAACAATAACTTAATAGGATTTGACGCCGTCCACACCGGGTTGAATCCCGACATGTTGAATGTGGAGTCAAATACTCGATCACATCCTCGTCGAACTCTACTTTCTCGGGTTAATTAACCAATATATCCTCATCTAAATTAAATCTCTCATTAGGGTTATCATGATCATCAAGATTACTTGGATCACAACCCCTCATTGACAGTTTCTATAGACACTCATTTTTCACTCCCCAATTTTATAGTTTACACTTTTAATAATTTCGATTCTATACCCCCATAAACTTAAAACGGTTAAAATTAAAATTAAAAATGTTATATGTATGTTTCGAACTCGTAACCTAACCAAATAAGTACAATTTTTTAACCAACTAGGCTAATAACCCTTTATATTTTAAATTCAACACCAAATTTGATGATGCGGGACATTTTTAATTAAGTAATCTATATATATTTATATAATAATGCTTAATTTAGAAAGTGTCCGGATTGCCGGCCGAGTCGAGAGCTGTGATTAATTTGAATATATATGTGACAGTAAATGGATACTTGGGTCGAATTCTGGGTTGACCCGCCCATAAACTTAAAACGGTTAAAAATAAAATTAAAAATTCTATAGATATGTTTTGAACTTGCAACCTAAGAAAACAAGTACAACTCTTTAACCAACTAAACTAATAACACACTATATTTTAAATTTAACACTATATTTGATAAACGCGAGACATTTTTAACTAACTAATCTCTCTCTCTCTCTCTATATATATATATATATATATATAATGATGCTTAATTTTGAAAGTGTCCGGATTGTCGAGTCGAGATCTGTGGTTATTTGAATATATGTTAGAGTAATGGATATTTGAGTCGGATTGTGGGATGATCCGTCCATAAACTTAAAACGGTTAAAAATAAAATTAAAAATGCTATACGTATGTTTTGAACTCGCAACCTAACAAAATATGTACAATTATTTAACCAACTAGGCTAATAACACTTTATATTATAAATTCAACACCAAATTTGATAAACGCGGAACGTTGTAACAATATATTTTTATCCGCTTTCTAATTATTTTAAAAGAGCAATTATTATTAGAACAATTGAGTTTTCTAAGAAAAAATGATTTTTGAATTTTAATAAGTTGATGTAGTAATTTGTTTAAGTTATAACACTTAGGGATGTTATTATACTTATAATATTCAAAGTTATTTAAGTAATTAATTACATTAATATTTAAAAAAAGCTAAAATATAAAAATTATATACATATTAACGATTTTATAAAATATTTTTGAAATATATCGTTAATTATGTTATTTGCTTAATTACTTTAGTTATTTTTTTAATTTAATTAAATTAAGTTAGATTAGTTTGAGTTTTTATTTTCCATTAAATAAAATCTTTTTGGGTATAAGACTAAATCTATTGAACAGGAGGAGGACGTGGGGCAAAGAATGAAAATGTACAGAAGACTTGGTCTTAAATAAATAAAATTTATAAATTTTGACAAATTCATAAGAAACATTTCCTCATGTTAAGGTTTGGCCATAGGATTTTCCTTATTTTCCCTATAAATACACCACTCTTAGCTCATTGGAAAGAACACAAGTTTTCATTCCCCTACGCTGCTAGATTGGTCACAAGATTTTCTTAGGGAATCTTGGTTAAACATCACCAATAAATCAAAGGAGCAGCCACATGGTAGCTTCTTTTGATCCTTTTGTATTTTATTCCTTTGTTTATTTATTACATAAAATAAATTATGCATGTTCTTTGCTTTAATTAGTGTTTGATCTTTAATTTCTTGCTATATTATATAATATAAATACTTTAAACACAAATAAAAAAATTAAAAATAGAAAGTCTAAAAACTAAAACAAAACAAATAAAATAAAGTGCTTGATTTCAATCATGAGTAGATTAAGTTTTACCATTTCGGTTTAATCTTGAGAGATTTAGGGTTCTTTGAGTTTAATAAGAACTTTGAACTTTGAACTTTAAAGCCCAGAATTTCTCAAAATTAATAATGGAATGAAAAACACTTGGCCGAAAATATAAAATAAACTGTTTTTTTGGTTCTAATCGGTTTTGGATTTTAATTGCTTTAGTTTTGTGATTTTAATGTATGTAATCATCATATTACGTGTAAATAACATTAATATTTAACAATATTTGAGTATGGGGTTGAGATCGGCCACCAATTGTTTAGGACTTAGGTCAGGAATCGGAGGAACAACAGATATGCTGTTGTAGCGGCCTGTTGGCCTCTAATTCTGCATTTGATAGACTCCTATTGTGGCTGGCCTATTCTACTAATGCTTGCGACTAAAGTTCTTGTTGTTGGCTAACATTCTGCATCTGATAGAAGACATCCCCGCGATCGTGCACTATTGTTGTTCTGCACGCGACTAAGGGTTTGAAGCATGATACTATTGTGCGATTGAGGAATACCTTTTTAATGGCTAACATTCTGCTCCCGATAGTAGACATCCCCCCGCCTGTTGTTGTTGTGCACCCGACCGAGGTTTTGAGGCATGCTACTACTGTGTGACCGAGGAATACATGTTGTTGTTGCACCCGACCGAGGGAAGGCATTCGCTTGTTGCACGTTGTTGTTGCACACTACCCGGGGAAGGAATTCGTTTGTTGCATGATATTATTGTGCGACCAAGGGTTACTTTGTTGTTGTTGTTGCACACCCGACCGAGAAGAAGACCCGATTGTTGTTGTTGACCATGGCTTTGACCGAGGGACGCTAGATGTTGCATATTGCTAACCGAGGAGGTTGGATGCTGACCCGATGCAAACCTCAACCGATCAGCATCATGTCATCCGATCGATGGCATTGTTTTTCGACCATGGAAGCTTAGCCACGACCCTTTTGTACATTATTTTCTTTTATGCTTTTCATATATTTAGGTTTTGTTTATTTCTTAGATAGGTTTGTGACTTATTTGATCCTAAGTTAAAAAACCTTTAATTAAAATTAAACATAGCCCTAACTTAGGCTTAAGAATTTTTTTTATGAGTTCTCTTAAACTCCAAATTTTTTATAAACTTACAAAAATATAAATAGAGCATCGATATTTGTTATTCACCCTAACAAGAATCCTAAAAATCAAATTAGACTTAAGGCAACTAAAATGTTGATAAATAATGTTTAGTCTTGATTATTTAGGAAAGTCTTATTTGTGGATTGTTTTTCTAGGCCTTTTAGGATTTGTCTTTGCCTATTTTCTTTCTTGTCTTTTATCTCATGCAATCCTTATATTGTTAAATGGAAAATTTCTAATATGTAAAACATAGGAAGTTTAATAAACGGTCAAAATTAATTAGTAGAGACCTTCGAACGTTATGGAATATAGCGTCTACAAACACTTTCTCACACATAACCAAACGCTGAACTGACATCTCTTAATTTCCTAATTTTTAAAATTATGTTGCGACTCTCTAGTCGTGGGATTAATTTATATTGAAAAATCTAAAGAAGGTCAATGATGAATTTCCATTAAAAATCTCTCTATCTCTCCTAGATTTTACGGGAATGTAAGTTCGAATTCTAGGAGCTAAATGGTGGTATGCTATACTTCTAAAAATTATAACTTTTGAGCCACGAGTCCATTTTGAGTGTATGAGCTACTATTGAAAATCTCTTTGAGTTATCTTTCCAATGATATCAAGTAGGGTTCCCACACAGCTCACCCTGATGCATGAATCGATGTGTTTCGGTATAGACATTTTCCTGATCAACAAGGACCGTGTTAGAATTTCTCTGAACACGAAACTTGTGGGCAAGACTCCCTCCTTTCCAACGCCTACTCCCTCATCATGATAGGAGTCCTGAGTTCAAAGATACGGGAATATGAAGTCACGGGTACAAGAACTTTGGAAAACTGTAAATCAGACTAGGAAGGGCCATTTGGGCTGATTCAAAAGGGATATTGAAGTTTATTGAGTTTTGAATCTACTGTAAAAATTTCACACTCAATAGTTTAAAAACGAGACCATTCCGATTTGATTAAGATGAGAGTGCAAAGGGGAATTGCCAAGAATGCAAAATGAGGAAATAAAATTAAAGGTTAAAAGGGGAAAGATGCGGTTTTGGGATATATGGATTAAAAAAAGTTGAATTAAAACAGAAGAGAAAGGGGATTCAGTTGAGAGAGCGGTTGCCATTCTGTCCAGAGAGAAGAGAGAACTCGATTTCGGTCTTGGTCAAGGGGCCGGGAATCGCCTCGGCCGGGAGGGAGGAGGAGGAGGCTACATCGGCGAAGCAAGACACAGAGAAGTGGAAAACGTCCGGCGAAGCTTCTTGCATTTCCGATTGATTGGATTTTCATTCCCGTTTCGTCTACTTTTCGCTAATCAGGTAATCCTCTACTCAATCTAACATATATGCAGTGATTAAGGCATTGGTTTTGTACACGGATGCCGTTCGTTTCATTAGGAAATTGATTGCAGCTCGTTTTTTTAGAATTTCTTGTTTATGTTCTGATTTGGATTGTTGGCTGAATAGTTAGCTGATAGGTGTTGGTTTAGGGTTTAGGATAGAACTTCATTTCGTTCTTGAATCCTATGTGTTGTCTCTGCTGAAATCTTGAAATCCGTCTTTGCCGGGAATCGCCCTTGGCCGGAAATCGCCTCGGCCGGAAAAGGACAGAGAGCCGGCGGGTTCCTTTTTAAATTTTGTTATGTTTTAATTCCTCCAACTTCGGTAACTTCTACCGAAGTTTTGAAAGAGGCTCCTGGTCTTCTTTAATTTTTAAATAGGTATTTCTATTTTAATTTCGAATTAAATGTTTAACTCGAAATTGAAATAGATCTTGAACTTTCCTTTTTTTTAATTGAGCTATGGGCTAACAAAATAAACTTTAAGGTCCTCTTTGTTTTCATGTAACAAACAACTTTAAAATTATGATTTAAACATTTAAATCATTTCCAAATTTTCTCAAGTTTCCCTAAAAATTCAAAATTATAATTTTTTCAAAAATAAAATTTTCTGGAATTTTTAGGACATATTTAGCAAAATTCAAAACTTTAAAAAGTTATAACATGAGTTTAATGAGTCCAAAAATTATAAAATTAAAATTGTAGCTTCTTAAAAATATTTTTAATGCCTACAAAAATTTTCATAATTTTTTGGAATCTGTTTGAAAAAATATAAAGATTATTATTATATATACTGATATTTTTATGCTATTGATATATAAGGATTCATTATTAATAACTAGCATGTATCACGTGTATTTGCACGAGTAATAATATAAAAAATTGTAAAAAAATATTACAGTAAAAATGTGAAAGCATTTTTAATTTTATTTTTAACCGTTTTAAGTTTATGGACGGGTCAACCCACAATCCGACTCAAGTATCAATTTACTCTTACATTGCAGAACGATCTCTAAAACATTTGATACAATTTGATTCTTCAACTCAATTAGTTTGACCTCTAAAGTCCACTTCTTTCCAATACTACGAGTGAAAGGGAAAATATAAAGACTATCATTAAAATAGTTTATGCGAGACTTACTATATCCATATGAATTATGTCCCCTATCTCTATAAATATAGTTGGTTAAATGATTGTATTTGTTTTGTTAGGTTGCATGTTCGATACCTATAGCATTTTTATTTTTATTTTTAACCGTTTTAAGTTTATGGGCGGATCAACCCACAATCCGACCCAAGTATCTTTTTACTCTCACATATATATTCAAATTAACCACAACTCTCGACCGACAATCCGAACACTTTAAAAATTAAGCATCATTATATATATATATATATATATATATATATATATTAGTTAAAAAATTGAACTTATATTGTTAAAATGTTCCGCGTTCATCAAATTTGGTGTTCAGTTTTAAATATAAAGTGTTATTAGCCTAGTTGGTTAAAAGATTGTACTCGTTTTGTTAGGTTGTAAGTTTGAACCATACCTATATAGCATTTTTAATTTTATTTTTAATCGTTTTAAGTTTATGAGTGAGTCAACCCACAATCCGGCCCAAATATCCATTTATTCTCACATATATATCCAAATTAACCATAGTTCTCGACCCGGCAGTCCGGACACTTTAAAAGTTAAGTATCATTATATATATATATATTAGTTAGTTAAAAAGTTGAACTTATATTGTTAAGCTGTCCTTCGTTCATCAAATTTGGTGTTCAATTTTAAATATAAAGTGTTATTAGCCTAATTGGTTAAAAGATTGTATTTGTTTTTGTTAGGTTACAAGCTCGAACCATACCTATAGCATTTTTAATTTTATTTTTAATCATTTTAAGTTTATGGGTGGGTCAACCCACAATCCGGCTCAAGTATCCATTTACTCTCAAATATATACAAATTAACCACAGTTCTCGACCCGACAATACGGACACTTTAAAAATTAAGTATCATTATATATATATATATATAATAGTTAGTTAAAAGTTGAACTTATATTGTTACAACGTCCCGCGTTCATTAAAT
Organism: Impatiens glandulifera; assembly: GCF_907164915.1. NCBI lineage: Eukaryota > Viridiplantae > Streptophyta > Magnoliopsida > Ericales > Balsaminaceae > Impatiens > Impatiens glandulifera. Next base: position 8,103,200 of record NC_061862.1, on the reverse strand, counting down.
TTGGTATTGAATTTAAATTATAAAGTGTTATTAGACTAGTTGGTTAAAGGATTGTACTTATTTTGTTAGTTTGCAAGTTCGAACCATATTTATAGCATTTTTAATTTGTTGTAAGTATTCATTTACTCTCAAATATATATCTAAATTAATTATAGCTCTTCACCGACAATTTGGACACTTTAAAAATTAAGCATATCTTTGACTGTCTTTTTGTCATATTGGATCAAACTATTTTAATAAAATAAAAATTTCTAATAAATAAAATTAAAAAATATATTATAATCAAATTATTATTATTAATTATATAACTTAATCTATTAATTAAAACACTAAAATATAATATATATATATATATATATATATATATATATATATTAAAATATTTTATCATTATACAATTTAAATTCTTAAAAAAAAAAAAACAATTAAAAAATTAACACCAATCAATTTTTAATAAGTATCCCCACCTAGCCCAAACCAATCATTTTTTTTATAAATAATTTAATAAGTATCCCCACCTAGCCCAAACCAATTAAAAAATTGAGTAAAAAAAATATCAAATTAGTTGCCGAATTGGAAATTTAAATTCTTTTAAAATGTATATTTTAAGAGAATTGAAACTAGTTTTTTGATATTTTTTGGCCGCAATAATTTATGTATTAATTAATTTCATTGACAACAATTAATAGATATTGAATTATCCCTATTCTTATTTAAAAAACTAACCAGATTTTTCGTGAATTGGAATTCATTAATTGGTTACATTTAATTTGTGTGATTTTGCTATCAATATTTTTATTTCTTTCAAAATAAGTGGTACTTTACCGCATTTTGTTCAATTGCATACCCCTTGTTTCTTTAACTTATTATATTGCTATTTTTCAGGGACGGAATTCAACTCACCCCGAAAGAAAAGAAAAAAAAATCACGGTAAAATTGTTACATTACCTTTAATATTTTTTAAAAGAATTAATATAATTCAATATTTTGTTTATCTAATTATTAAAAAAATAATAAACTTATCTTTTATGCACTCTATTATCCAAAAAATTTCCAGTTATTTATTTATTTCTACCCTAAATTTTTTTCAAGCCAACCTCCGAAGAGTCCGTCTATATGGTATAGAAATTAAATAATAAAAATATTGAAGCCCTTTATAAATTATTTAGAGAGCTAGAGGAGAGGATGGATCTTCTCTCTACTTTCTCTCAATCTTTGTATGATGGTAGAAGTAGATCTTCCCATGGAAGAGGTTTTGGAGATATTAGATTATGATGATGATGTTTTTTATTTTAATCCTAATATTATGCAAATTGATGATAATATTTTTGATTTTAATCCTGATATTATACATCAAAACTCTCAATTAAATTATAATATTGTGTCAAATGGTACTTTCACTACTAGTACTACTGATCATCATCATCATCCTCCTCCTATGTTTAAGATGGAAGAAAACACAATCTTCTCTCCTCCTCAATTTGATCTTCCACCAGAGATTCAAAATGATCCTATTGTTATTCAACAATCTATGGAAACTCCTATTTTCCATAATAATAATTCAATTGTAGGCATCTTCTTTTAATGATTATAATTTTTTATGTATGCATATATTAAAATAAATTTATAATTGTTTGATGTTTTTATGATTAGGTAGAAGGACAGAAACTTCCGATGATGAACATGATTGGAGGAGACATGGATGAAACAAAGAACAATAAAGAAGATTATAGTTGGAATATTAGAGATAAAGGTGACTATTATAATTGGAGAAAATATGGTCAAAAACAAGTGAAAGGTACCCAATTTATGAGAAGTTATTTCAAATGCACTAATGAGAAATGTGAAGGGAAAAAGAAGACAGAAACTGATGAAGGAGGTTCTGTTACACAAATTATATACAAAGGTTATCACAATCATCCAATGCCGCCGCCAAGCCGCCGATCTAGTGAGGCGGCGGCGGCGATTTCATTCATTGCTTTGCAGAATCAGAATTTGGTAGACTGTTTTGATGATGAAGATGAAGATGAAGATGAAGATGAAGAAGAACCCTCTCAAGATAAATCAAGGTATGTTGTTGCATTCATATGATATGTTATGTTTATTCATTAAATTTTGCACATTTTTATTGTTTCATTAAACTTCTCAAATAATTATAATACTTATTATAGGAACTGATTTCTTTTTTATGAATAATTTGCTATGATTTACATAAATTAAATAAATTAGGTTAAAAATTAAAGAATAAAATAGATAACTAATTTATCCTAATATATATAGGTAAAGTAGAAAATAAATAATAAAACTAGGGAAGCCTTTGATGGAGTTCATTCAAATAAGAGACGGGAAAGGTGGGATATATTGTTACAAGATTAGTGTACCAATCTATAATACCCTCATAATATATATTAAAACTTAATCTAGAATTTAGAGTTAGAATGAACTTAAAAATAATTTTAATAAATTTAATTTTTATTTAGGAGCTTGAAAATTAAAGAGTAAAAAGTAAGTAAATATTTAATAGAAAATTTGAATTAAAATGAAAAGATTAAAAAATTGGAGAATAATTTGACCTTATTTTATTAAAAAAATTATGATAGACTTATTCATTAAACCTAAATAATTATAAATTTATAGTAAAAAAACTACTATCCTAATTTAAGTTTAAGAAAATTTACAACTTATATCAAAAATAAAATTATATAATAAATTGTAATCTTACTATAATTTAATTTATTTTTGTAAATTTTATGAGTAAGTATACTTCAACTTGTGAGTTTTTATACTCTACCCACTAAATTTTTAGTATCCACAATTTTATTAGCTTTTTAATATTTGTATTTTTTTTTTGTTATAACAAATAATTGTATTTTTTTAACAAATAAGATTTAAATATCTAAACTAAATTATAAAATGGAATTAATCTAAGTATTTTATTAAATTAATTAATAATTAAATAATATAATGTATAAATAAATAAAAATCAAGACAGAAAGCCATTTGAGGGTGGGGTGGCCCTACTCCTTTGCCTAAGTGTTCTCACACTTTGTCGGCGCTGTACATATGGCTGCAAGAGGTTAGTCCAAACTAGGTCTATATTCACACTTTCGATTAAAGCTTTTTTAAAGTAAAATCAAACAAGGGTCCGTGTGAATGAGATGCGTGAATGAGACGTTATACGTTGACAAGATATAGATGGTTTTATGTGAGACATAGTTACAAATTATTCGCTAAGAAGAGTTCATATAATTTTTTTTTGAAGAAACTTGGAGATTCAAATATTACATTCAAAATCTCATTATTTGGATGAAACGTTATTCATTGTGAAATTCTTACGGATGATATGGGCATAAGAAAATGTTGTATTATGGTTAGTCGTATTTTGAATTGGCAACTCACTTATTTTTGCATTTTTGAGAAGTGGCTAGTATCTTGAGTTTTTTTGTGGAGTATCATTGAGATTCATTGGGTGATGTCCGAATCTTTGAGTAGTTGTTGGAGAATCTGGATTGATGCGACTAATATGGCAGACCTACATAATTAAGTTACCATCCCAATTATTTTTTAGTGGACTATGTGGTTGAAGAAAAATTGTCGAACTTTAACTGATAGTTGACGTTCGATGTGTATCATTAATAACGTTATTATTATTATAATGCTTTATGAGATTCATTCTGGAAAACTAGTAAAGTCCATCGAGAAATTAATCGTATATCTCGAGTTTTTTATTTTATTTTCTCTTTATATAATGCTTAATTTTTTCGTTGTGTGCTCAAACGATTTTCATCATTTTTAATACAAATGGACCTTTAATAGAATGAAAGTAAGAATCGAACTTTAATCTTTTCGTTCTTCTTTTTTCAATGTATTTCTATAATTTAAAAAATTATGCATCAAGGAAGTTTAAAGGAATAAGTTAGCTAGGTAATGATAAAACCAACAAAAAAAAAATTATGACAAAGGAACTAAATAGGTATGTTAATTGATATAAAAAAAGAATATGTTTGAATATATTATTCACATCATAGTTTGTACATATTTTTATACAATTGTAAGAGCATATTATTTTTCTTTCCACAATTTTGAACTCATTATTAGATCGACAGGACAGGAGGTTGTGTCAACCGCAGTGATAGCTCACGAGATCCAAGAGGCAAGAAGTTCGTTTTCCTTACAAAGAATGACAATGAGTTACTCGAGGATGGCTATAGATGGCGTAAATATGGACAAAAGGTTGTCAAGGGGAATTTAAATCCAAGGTAGTTTAATTGTTTTTTTACATGATTCTTACAAACACTAACTAAATCTCCCCAAAATTAAAATGTAGGAGTTATTACAAATGTACAAGCCTGGGTTGTAAGGTTAGGAAGCACTTGGAGAGGGCACCAAACGATTTGTTACAAACTTTAACTACTTACAAGGGGATACACAACCATAAAGTTCCGGCTGCTAAAAATAGTGGCAATAATTCGAATTCTAGCCGTTACAAATATCTCGAAACACAACAACAAGTAGAGCTGGCTCAACAAGTAGAGCTGGCTCAGACCGATATGGAAAACTTTGGTATGTCTTCAAATGACGGGTTTGATAGTGATATTGGATTGGAGGTTCCCTATGACATAAATGATATGGGATTTGCCGATTTAGAAATGACACCTATAGAATCGAATGGTTACAATCAAAAGAACTTACCACCTTCGGTCTTATTCCCCCAACTTCCTAATCGTGTAATGCAGAATCCAATGGGAAATTATCAGGATATGATGCCAAAAGTTGAACCAATATATACTGATCAACTACCCAATAATAATAATGAAGCATCAACATCGGGTTATCATCACCATCAGCATGCCAATGATAATAATAATGAAGCATCGGCATCGACATCGAAATTGGCATCGGCATCGGCATCTACGTCGACATCGGGTTATCATTATCACCATCATCATGACAATATCTTTTTCTGATTTTCTAATTAATTAGTATTTTGTTTTGGGTAACAAATAATCATTCTACTTTCTTGAGTATTTTTTTTAATAATGATAGGAATTCTTTATTGACGTTATTGACATTGCGATCAAATTGAATCGCTTTTTGGATAAATTTAAATGCATTATTATCAAGGACGGCAAGCCTACCGAGTTGTAGTCCGGGTAGCTTAAAATATTTTGTATGTAAACGACAGTAGCAACGGAGAAATAGCATTGCTATTGATAGTTTTTTATCACTCAAAGGAATTAGCGACAGTAAACTAGGCATATTTTGTTTATTTGTTCTATTATCATTATAGTCCGGGTAGATTTTAAATCCTAACTCCATCATTTATTATTATATTAAATCATGGCAGAAATTAGTTAAAATCTTATAATTTTATGATTTTAAAGAAAATTAAAAGTTTGGGTAATATATATAATCTTTATATATATTTAAAAACTGAGTTTGAAATATTTTCATATGTATAACATTCTTTGAAACTGCTATTTATACATTTAATTTTGTTTGAATTTACTCACTAACATTTAAAAAAATTTAAAATGTTAAAACATCGTTAATTTATAGACATAGATTTCTAGTATAAGTGGCATATTTATTTTTTATTTGTCTTATTCTACTAAGCTCAAAACTCTCTCATTATCTTCAAATGACTTCTTTGGCTCCATTCTCAAATGATGCAGCTCCTCTGCTCAGTCCAGACACACATTCTCTTCTCCATCTTTTATTTTATTTTATTTTATTTTATTTTATGTATCTACTTTAAAAAAAAAATTAAATTCAGTTCTTGATTAAATCAAAATACATTTCAACTCTTATAACGTTACAAAATAGTGAAATATGGCGAAATCTACACTATGTTAATTTTGAATTAGTCGATCGGACGTGATCTACACTAAAGGGAGGTTATCCTTTAATGAAAATGAATCGAGAATGCGAATGAATGTAATATTATTTAAATAAATTATTTTGTTAGTCAAAATAAATATTAACCCAAATCTAAATCCGATAAATGCAATTTAATTAATTAGAATCTTAGGCGGTTGATGATTTTAAATTAATTATCAAAAAAGTGGAGATTTCAACCCTAGTAGAATAAGAATTGTCCATACATGGATTTAAGTTAAAAGTTTGAAATATTCTAACTATTTATTGAAATTTATGGAATGAATTCTTTCATTGATTGATTGATTGAAGAGCATAGAAAAAATTGAAAAAAATGAAAAAATGAGAATATAATAATTAGTGGATATGAATAAAAAATGATAATAGTGAGATAATTGGGAATTTAGAGAGAAGATATGGTAAAAAGACTTGTATGAGAAGACTAAATAGTCAAAATAGTAGAAATAGTCATCCAAAAGACATTTTTTTTTTAATTTTATAACTATATAATTATGGAATATGTTCTTCCCTTTCAATCTTAATATTTTTTTATAACTTTTCTTGAAAATGTAAAAATAAATGTGAGACTTTGTTGTAACCTCTACAAGGCATATCCGACACCAAATAGTCTAATACAACATTTTTTTAAATATATATCAAAATTTTACTATGAATAACACTCCAAACTAATATCATCATTATCTTACAAAGAATTTTAGACTCCCACACCTTTTTACAAGGACAACTCAAATATAAAGGTATAACAATGTTATACATTAATACAATCTCAGCTTTCAGACTTCCTTTTTTTTATATATATATATATATGAAGAGGGATAAAGAGAGGAAATTTGGTGAAGGAATTTTGTGAGAGATTTACTTGACATCACCTTTCATTGGAAAATGTAAAAGTGGGAGGAAAGAGAGAAATACTATTTTCACCTTTCATTATATATATATATATATATATATATATATATATATATTATTAAGATTTTTATATTTGTTAAACTTTATGTTGTTATCTAGCATGAAAATAGATAAATTTAAGGATATTTTCATTTTTTCTAAATAGTGAAGCAATAATATATATTATATTAATATAGAGATAATCAAGGAGCATATGTTTATTATATAAAGAAACGGTCATCTATAAATATAAGAATAATTATACTAAATCCTTTATTTAATGATTAAAAGAGTACCTTTTATTATGAATAACTTATAGTACCTTTTATTTAATAATTAGATATAAAATAGAGATTAAGTTGGTATATATTAAACTATAATAATTTTTGAAATTTTATTATTTATTTAATCTATATGGGAATCTCTTTATTTTGTTTAATAAATGTGAGATATTACAAATTTTAAATTAAAGAATTAAGATTTGATTCATTATATTATTTTATTTGTTATAATAAAATAAATTACATATCATTTATACCCAACAAAATTATATATTTATTCTAAATTGAGGAGTGATAGAGAGAGGGGATTTAGTGAGAAATGACGTGGCATCACTTCATTAGTTGGAAAATGTAAAAGTTGAGGAAAGAGAGTAAAGAGAGAAATTATTTGATTTATTTAGATTATGCCACGTCATTTTCTTACCAAATTCCTTCACCTAATCATTTCTCTTCTAAATTATACGTTATTGATTTGGGTTAATGATATTATTATTCATTATTGAATTGTATTTGCGAAAATATTGAATTGTAGTATTTTATTAAGTTATTTTGATTAAATAAATTAAAAAAATAAACTGAATTTATATTCAAATAAATAAACTTTTTTTATTTGACTATTACCTTTTTTTATTGTCATTTGTTTATTTTATTTAAAAATAATAATTTCTTTCTTAATTATATATAAATAATAATACTGATATATAATTAATATCGTTTTTAGGGTAAGATTTTATGATTTAAAATAAACTCTCTATTTTATATCAAATCCTATAACAGAATTAGATTAAATCAGGATTATTATAGGTAGTATTTTCACAGTTTCCTTAAAATTATTAAACAAATTGTCTATCAAAATAACAAAATATAATTCAAAGGACATGATCTTGACAATCAAAAGGAATCAATATCATGTTAGATTCTTTCTTTTATTAGATTAGGAAAATATTGATACTACATTAATATTCTTCTATGAAATGTCTCTTGTCTATTGTCTAATTGCTATGTATGTGAGATATGCTACAATTCATAGAAAAAAGAGTTTTGCTATCATATTTCCCCTTCTTCATTGTTATAAAAGAAATTCGAGCCATCCTATCCTATGATGCTCTTTGAGATGTGCTGACTTTGCACAACAACGATGGTCGCTCTAGATTTCCTCAACGATCATCGTTTCTCTCGCGAAAGCCCAGTTTCCTGCGGCTCATCTCCTCTCTGCACATATATAAAACATCTCTTCAGCATTTTTTTTTTTGAAAGAGAATACATGGAACTAAGAAGAATATGAACCAATTCAAATAAAAAAGGATAAGTTGACAGAGACTAACCTCAGACAGGCGCTAACAGAATGATAAAAAAGGACAGCAGCAGCTTTACGCCTTCTTTCATTTTGAAGATTTCCCCGGTTTATGACTGGAAGTTGCATTATTCCTTTTGCCTCCATTAGCTTCTTTGCAATTACCAAGTCAGTGTCTGGGTAACAAGTTAGTAGTCCTCCCCTTCTCCCGCGGTACTTAATTCCTCTGGTGCATATGGAAGAAACCTGATACTTTTCAACCTGTAAGATGTTGAACCTCAAATGGCATTATAAATTGCACAAAAGATAATAATCTTTAAATAGCTAGAAAGAAACATTGCCCCATTTGAAAACACTTTTTGTTTTTGTTTCCAAATACTAAAGCAGAATTTGTCCCTTACTAAACGTTTCTTATAGTGTTTCAAAATGGGGAGCATCGTGTTTTGTGCTACATACGTCATCAGGTGGTATTTCACTGGTGGGAACATCGCCATACTTTCTTGAAAAGAATCGTCTAATATCGCCATATGTTAAGATCCCCTCTAGAAAATTTTCATTATCTACCACAAGTACACATTTCTGTCGGTTATCATGCATGATTATGATTGACTCTTTCAAGTTCGTGTTCCCTGAAACTTTCACATAATTGATCGACATGACTTGAGAAACCTGTCAAGGCAACAGAATTTGTACAAAATTAGTAGCATGAACCTGAAAAGGATGCATTTGCCAAACAACTGAGAGCGAGAATATGTAAGGCATAAAGGGGCCTATGCATTAATCTCAAATCTTGTCTATGAAATTAACTGACCTTCATATCTTCAAGAATGATATCCTCGTCAATTGTTTCAAGGTCAGTATTGTTCTGAACCACAGTAAGCTCTAACCCATTCGAGTCGTTCGTATGTCTCCAAATGCCTTTATTTTCATCCCCTGTAGGTGAAAGTGGAGAATAACCCCTTGTCCAATTCCTTGAATCAGATGTTTCACCTTCCTTTGGCTGGTTGGTCACTGAAGGTACCCATATTGCCAACCCAACAGCTCCCTGATCACAGAATTGACAGCATGTAAGCAAATGATTAAACAACAAACTAGTCAATGCAAAGAATCATGGAACAAGATTTTCACTATGTTGACCAAATACAAGATCCTTTGTTGGCTTTCTTTCTGATCCAGATTTTATTTTTCATGGGATTAAACATAGTTTGGAAAATTATATGGAATTCCTGGGGTAACTTCTCAAGTCTCTGGACAGTGCAACAGTAAATTGATGAAGGTATTATAAGTTCACAAAAGAAAAATATTCATGCAGTTTTCTGAAAATTGCTTCAGCTATAGAGCTTAAGCAAAATATGCTAAAGTTCGCAACAAATGATCGAGGAGAAGCAAAATTGACCTCCCATGAAACGATGTGAACTGGTATCAGTTTTACCAAAGACAATTTTCATGGGGCGCAATGAACAGTTTTAATCATTTGAAAATACTTTTTTGCAGCCATATTCAAATTCCTGAGATGAATTGTTGAACATGCATTTCTTCTAATAGGAGAACAACAAAAAATTTAACTTGTGCAATTCGGTTTGGGAAAATTTAGGAAATGCAATAAATACTGATTCCATTCATTTGGCTTGGGACATCAGCTACAAATTTCTACCACATGTGGTGAGGTTAAGTTTTAGGTTTGTTGAGATATTTTGCAACCAAATTTTATAGAAAGTGTAAGATTATACCACTACATGGTTCACTCAAGAATCACAATCAGAGTTTACTTCAGTATTTCTCCTCCTTACCTATCTCAATCATTTCCTCCAAATGTTCATGAGCATGATTCTCATGCCACATCTTGAGCATGGGAAATGCAGAAAGATGCCTTATACCCGAAACAACATTTTACATGACACAATTAGAACAAGGGATTATCAATTAGAAAATGCACATTGTGAAGCTCGCATGTTTACAGATTACAGATTGTGTATCTAGTAGAATATGCAACACTAGCATGGAGGACTACATATCATGTCACAAGATAAAGAATATGCAATATGACTACATGATAATAGAAGACTGAATTCAAGTTAATAACCAGTCAAGATGACCACTGTGCCAAACATTTAAATCAATGAGAATTACCAAGAGAGGAAGCAATATTGTGTAATCTTTTGTCAACTCAAAGAGAAGTAAAACAGACGTCAAGGGCACCGAACAAACTGAAGCCAGTGTAGCAGCCATTCCAACCTGTTACAATGTCAAGGTGTTCAAATGCAGCAAAAAATCAGCGGACTGGCCTATGAATTATATTAAAATAATAACCATGCTCTATGCAACCTATTTCTCACCAGCGCATAAGCTTGTGGCTCTGCAACAGCACTATTCCCTGGAATTGCCGCATTGATTATCTCTCCAGATATCCCGCCAAATACAGCACCAACAGCAGCACCAATCATCAAACTCGGTGCATATAGCCCACCAACAAGCCCAGATCCTTTACATAGGGCTGTGGCAAAAACTTTCGCAATCACCAACTGTGCAAGCAGCCAAATTCCAGGTGCTGAAGCTATCTTTCCTGTATGAAGTATTTCATTGACATTATTGAAACCCCAGTAGAGTATTCCAGGATACCTGAGAGCTATTATTCCAGCTCCTAAACCACCCAAAGCAGGGCATGCAACAGCAGGAACACCAAACTTCTCTCTAATAAATTCAAATGCTTTAGTATTCCATTCGACCAAACGTGTGAAGACCACACTTACAATTCCACAAAGCATACCAAGTATCAGGTATAAAGGTAGCTCTGCAAACATGTAGAGAAAACTTGATTAAAACTTGGATTTCTTCAATAGCCTACATGGCCAATCAGATATACTAAACAAACGAATACTAGTGTCCTACTGCAAGCAATATCTCACCAGAATTACTTCATCCCTATCAACTCATACATACACACACACAACATTTGCGATTCAGGATATGGGCAAAAATCTATTTCTGGAACATATGATATTTCTCATGCAGGTGTGGATCCAGATGGGATCATATTTGGAATTTGGAAACAAGGTATATATGAACTTTGTCTCACACAGATCAAAAAATTCGCTCGCAATTTCTTAGACAAATCTTGATTCAGATTCATAAGCAAAAGTGTTACCAAATAGTTGTTTAATATTTTGTAATATACTCATTCATAAGCACCACACTTCACAAAAATACATTACTGCTATTGGTGACAAATAAGGAGGCACACGGAAAAAATACCAGCTGCAGATTTCAATTGATACTTGGGAACTGTAAAAGCCTGTATCTCTCCAAGTATAGCATTTGAGACAGTAGATGAAACAACAGATGCTAGGATTATCATTGCAGTTGTAAATGGAGGGGAGTTTTCAGCACCACAAGGCCTTAAAACTGTTTCAATGGCAAAGAAACACCCAGCAACAGCAGCATTAAAACCTGCAGCAACCCAACAGCAATAAGAAGCATCACAAGCAATAGAAGCAAGAAATTTGCAAAAGAGGATCTTCTAAAGGAACATTATTTTCCAAGTAATAAATTGAGTGAACTTAAAATAGAAATGACAATGTCAGGAAACAAGCGAAAATGTTTGGACTCCAGTGAAGCATGAGTTTGGATATGTTTAAGTGGACAAGAGAATTGCAAAGGAAGCAACAAGAACAACAAACAAACAGCAAATTTGATATTGGAAAATGAAATAACAATATAGAAATTGACTAATACCTGAAGCAATCCCAGCAGCTGCACCGGCAGCAACAAGAGCTAGTCTCCTTTCTCTGTTGTTTTCCATCATCACTGAGCATCCACGGGCACATGACTGACCAATATCTACACTAGGGCCTTCAGGACCCAATGAACATCCTGTACCTAAAGTCACTGCAGCCTGAATAGCTTTTATTACAGGGAAAACTCCAGATAACAAATCAAATCCTTGTCCATAAGCAGAAGCTGACTGATTTATTTGCTGTAATATTTCAATTAATCCATGCAACATTCCAACAATAACCCCTCCTGTAACTGGTATTAAAAGTATCCGGTGCCAAGTGTCAGCAAGCCTCTGCAATCGAAGCCAAGCAGCCCCCTCATTTGGGGTCCCAGCCCAAACAAATTCATGTATTATATGCACCTATAGAGGTAAACTAGAGTCAGCAAATGCAAAAGAAACAACGGACCCAACAATATTTAATCAATTTCCAATATGTAAAACAAACACCAAGAATCTTGCTAGATTGCCAAGAACCCATCAACTGTTACTTAAGGGCAAGTTTTGAGTTTACTACTACAACCATACAATCCATTAACAAGCAACTGAAGTGAATCATATTAAGATTAATAATCATAAGAAGCAGGGATGGACTCACTGCACGGTAGAAGGCAGCAACACAGACACCCGTAGCAAGGCCAAGGAGGCAACCAATAAGCAGCAAAGCCCATTCCGGAGGAGCACTTTCAGCAAGGACATCGTCTCCATAATCTCCGCTGATTGTTCCGGTACGACGATCAGCATACGGCGAATGGTGTCTGCCGGAACGACTATAACTGAATCGCCGGCCAGAAAGACCTCGATCCAATATATTAAGCAGATCTGTGAACCCTTTATTGCTCCTATTCTCGCCCTGATGCTCTATATCGCTCTGTATAGCAAGTGGGTCCGAGCGCAAAAGAACATCATGATCGTTATATTCATCTCCGGACATTGTCACTCAAAGTACTACCTTACTATGCATGCACATTCCTCCATTACCCAAGTACGTATATCAAGAGAATTAGCGATCCGAAGAAGCAGAAATATACAAAATGATTGCCCTAATTCTTCTACAGATGGCTCAATCAAATACAGATAATTCTAACAATTAGAGAGAAGATCGTCGGGCTGTTGCCGGATTGTTTTGGAATTTCTGAGATTATTTTTCCGGCAATCGAACCTCCAATTCCAAGACACCGCCTTTTTGTTTATCGGGGTAAACGCTTTCCAATTTACTATGAAAATAACGATTTTTATTTATTTTTTTCATTGTAAGTATGTTTGATGCAATAACCGTCATTTAAATAATTTTTCAATCAATCTATACATTATTTATTTCTATTTTTAAAAAATAGTTATTTTACTTGTTTTCTTTTTAATTCAATAATGATACTTAATTTTTAAAGTGTTCGAATTGTGGGGTAGAGAGCGTACAACTTTTTAACCAACTAGACTAATAACATTTTATATTTTAAATTCAACCTAAAATTTGATAAACGCGTGACATTTTAACAATATAAGTTCAACTTTTTAACTAACTAATCTATATATATAATGATGTTTAATTTTCAAAGTGTCCGGATTGTCGGGTCAAGAGCTGTGGTTAATTTTGATATATGTGAGAGTAAATGAATACTTGAGTCGGATTGTGGGTTGACCCACCTATAAAATTTTTACCGTAATATTTTTTCACAGTTTTTTATATTATTACTCGTGCAAATGCACGGGATAAATGCTAGTGTACATAATTTCATTAATTATTTATATTAAAAATAATTAAAATCGTTTAACCAAGCATTACATTAAAAAAGCATCAATAGGTTATCGAGTTCGTAAGGACTCGATAAGAACAATTAACTCCTAGATCAACTCTACCGGTTTTCTGATCGAATCTCAGAAAGAGTCAAAGTCGGTCCCGATAATTAGACTGTCCCAGCCCCCGGTAAAAAAAATGTTGATATTTTTGTTGTTGATCTAGGTCTAGTTTAAAAAATTGATAAATAAATTATTTTTGGTGAGATTTGAATACATAACCAAATAAAATTTCTAAGTTTTATCATAAACCATTAAGCTAAAACATTTTATATTTAAAATTATAATAGATTTGACTAAATATTTTACTATTTTAATAAATGAGTTGCCCTGCGGAGTGGGCTACTCTAACCCGAGAGCTCGTCGGGCATTCCTCAGACAAGCCATAGAAAAAATCATAGTAATAACATTATAAATGATATATATTAGACAACTACGATTATTGAAAGTTCGACGATTTCTCTTCAATCAGATAGTTAACCAAAAAATAATTTGGATGTTAACCCAAATATGTAGGTCTGTCATATCAACCGTATCAATTCAAATTTCTCAACAACTACTTAAAGACTCAAACACCATCTAATGAATCTGAAATACTCCACAAAATTACTCCAAATACCTTTATAATGCAAAAATCCATTTACTCAATTATCCATTATTATTATTATTATAAAAACAAAGTTATAATTGTATATTAATATTTTTCGCATACTCAAAATTAATAAATTAACCTTCAACAAAGCTTTTGAAACGTTTTTAATATAACCAAATTCAATACTTTTAATTAGAGATGACAATGAACAGATTGAGATGAGAAATGCGTTTATCATTCTGTCTTATTTTACTTCGAGAATTTTTTTATTATAATTCTGCTCTGTTTGGTTTTAAGGAATCTTTCGCAGGGCAATATTATATCATTAAAACAAATTAAAAAATATTTTGATTATATAAACGAATTTTTTTTAATTATATATTATAATATATGAAATTTTTATTATTATAAAAAAATAAATTTAAAATTCTTATAAAATATAAATATATATATATATATATATTGGTGATATTATATGTTAATTGTGTTTATTAATGTTCATGACATGATAGAGATCGGAATGGAATCGATGTGGGAAACACAAATATTATTCCGGTCTCATCCCGATTCATTCTCAATTAACTACCGATAAAATAAAAAAATCGTTCATAACAAAATAATTTGAATCGAAAATTGTGAAATATATTATAAATGTCGTCCTTACTTTTAATTTGATTTTTTTTTTTTGGTTTCATTGGTTTTTACCTACAACTTAATCATCATTTCATACCTTTATTACTTTTTTATCTATAAAATATTAAAATTATCATTTATTTAATTATTTTTTATTCAATCAAGATATATTAAGAGAGAAAATTGGTCAGGATATTTTTTTTTTGTCACTCAACAAAAAAATCTATTTTACTTTAAAATAAATCAAACTAGTTTTTTCTTTTAAGAAAACAATCAGTAAAAATAAATTAAAGATCAAACAAGCTCTAAATCTATTATCAAATCACTTGTCAGAGTTAAATAATTTTTTTTATTTGAAATAAAAATAAATTTAATAATATTATAATAACTATTTTAATTATATATATTTTAAGTCTTTAACCGGGAAAATTGACGAAATGATATTATAAGTGCTAGTGACTTGTCTTTGTCGCGAGAAACAATCGGCAATCGCGAGACACAAATTTTTATTTTTATTTTGAAAAAATTTGCGTCTCACGATTGCCGGTTGCTTCTCGCAACTGAGGTTGCGTCTCGCGATTGTGGACTTTTCACATGATATCCGGTTGCGTCTCACGACAGAGACAATTTCGTCAAAAAAATATAAAGGAGTCACCAACATATTTAAAATTATGCGCTAGTCATTAGCTCATTTATCCCTATTATAAAGATCATTTTGTAAAAAAAAATTCTCGTAACTTTTAAACTTTCACCGTACAATATTTGTAATAAAATCTAAACAAAAATACATATTTAAGAGAGTTATTCAGCACACTAAAAGACTATTTAACATTTATATCATTCTTATCAATGGAGATTGTTATTCAACAACTAAAAGACTATTTGTACATTAACATTAACTTTGAAATTTTATATCTGATTTTCAAAATATTGAGACAAGTGCATTTAAATCTTAGTCAATTCAATTTTAATACTAATTGAGTTATTGTTTTATTGTTGTAGATATTAATTTTGTATACCTACAAAAATTAATTATTGTTATTAATAAACTTATTTCTTATTTTAAACAATAAATATACTTTAAGAAGCAATTTGATGTATAAGCTTATTTTTACATATGAATCATGTATATAACATTGTAAAGTAAACTTCCATAATGCATATAACTTGGCTTTTAGATTCTTGACAAATTTCTACACAAAATCTTTATTAATTCCTAATAAATGGTCCAAAATCAGAATGTTTTAGAAGAATTTAGATTAAAGGGGTTTAGAATTTAGATTAATAAAAAAATGTAAACATATTTCAAATCATTGGTAGCTCCTTAAGCACTATCATACCTAACAGTGTTTGAAATGTATATAAAATCTTATAATATAATATAAAGATAAAAATATTGTCATATTAATTAACAACTGATTCAAATTCGAGCAGATCAAAGGATAAGGGTTTACAAAAAGAATAAGGGGAAGGGATAAACTATTTGAAAGTTATAATGCTTATTAATTCAATATTATCAAAATAATATATTTCTTTTAAGTTCTATCAAGTTAGAAAATGAATTTAATGAACTTTATAATTAAGAGAATGATTGGTTAATGTGTGAATGTCATCATTTAAAATATATATTTTTTATTATTAAAAGAAATATATATATATAGTCTCCTTAGATGTATATAGAAGACTAAAGCCCGGTCAATTGGGTTGAAGAATTCAATTGCACAAGCAAGGACTTATTATCTCATATTCTCGTTCCAAGTTATGTTTATTTTTCAGCTTATAGCATTTACAATTTGAGAATTAACTAGTGTAAATATATATTGGTATTTTTTAATTACAATTTTAGACAAATAAGTCATGATCAATTGATACTAAACCAATGAAACTAAATGAGGTTTTAGGGGAGTGTGGATGAAAATCCGAGACAGATCCATGTTAGGATTGTGTTAAGCTCAATTCCAACAAAAAAAAAAAATTATTTTTTTTATAATAAATTAAGGTCAATTTTTAATCTAATTTATTATTCAATAAAATATTTATTTAATTTTTTCATTTAATTTTCAAGTTTATATTAACAAAATTTTAAGCTCACCCCAAATATTTAATCATAGATTCATTCCCGACAATTGGAAGTGATATTATTCACACTCAGTACCATATTTACAAGTTATAAAATATATATTATTTCAAATAAAAACCTTAAAACTTAATAATAATGTTATTTATTTATCGTTGTTAATATCTTAATGCATTATAAAAATAAATGTAAAGTATCAACAATGAATCAGCTTAATTAGTTCAAAATGATACAAAAAAAACTAAAAAATTCGTCAATATATATACATTCTTTTTGAAAGATTGATTCAATTTAAAATCATCAATAATATAAAAAAAATGATAATATGTATAATACTCATGGATATTTAATTGTGTTTTAAATATTTCTTATATACATGATTTTGTAAATGGTTCATTATATATTTATTTTTATTTGAAATTATTTATTTTATATTTATTTTTATTTGAAATAGTTAATTTTTTTTAAAAAGTACAAAATGAAAAATAAATCATGTGAATTATTCTTATTTGTCAAAATTTAAAATTGTCTAATATTTTAATTAAGTTGTGTTTGTCATCTTTGAATTAAACCTTATTTTTGACTAATAAATTTATTTCGTATTTAAATCAAATTACATTCATTCTCATTCTCAATTCATTTTTGTTAAGGGATGACCGCAATTTTGGTCTAAGTCATTTCAAGCCGCCCGATTTAAGCATGTTACGGATTTTTCATTACAATATCATATTTGATATTTCGTAATCTTTATCATATTATTAAATGTTAACTATATTATTATCGGACATTTTACTCTCCTTCAACATCAATATTTTTTTATTTTTTAGAGATAATTTGGTAAATGGGTAATAATTTTGTTGTCGTCTTAGTCTGTAATATCATTGTTTGGAAATTGAACATTGTAGATGTGTCGTCGTTTGAGAATAAAACTAAAAAAATTATCTTAAAACGAATGTGAAAGTTCTGTTCTCAGTAAGACTTAGAAAAAAAATTAATTGATATATCATAGATAAGAGAAAATTGTGTATATTTTTAATATAAATTAACGGTTTATAACATTTTAAATGATTTTAGATATTAAGGTATATTTTTAATATAAAAGTATAAGGAACAATTTCAAACAAAATAAATATATAGAAGGAATAATTTCAAACAAAAATATATTGAAAAATAATTTAAAACAATATTAGGTAAAAAAAGATATTTCAAACTGAAGTTAAATTGATAGAAAACATGATGCATATTCCCTTAAAATAAATTATATTATTTTTCAACCATTACACATTATTTAAAATATTTTACTTAATCAAATCTCAATTAAGAGGAAACAATTTAATATGTAAGATTTGAATTATGCATCAAAAAATATACATTAACTATAAAAATAAAGTTATTATATTTATTTAATATGATTTAAAATAAATTGTAAAGACTCAAGTTAAAGTACATAAACTCATATCCTCAAGATTACGGATTTAAATATTTATTTAAAGTTACAAATTTATAACATAAACAATAGTGACATTAAATCGTGTCTTCAAAATCATGGATTTGAATATTAATTCAAAATGACAAAATATAACATGAACAATCTCAAGATCATGGACTTGAGTGTTCATTCAACTATTGCATTACATGAACAATTGTAACATCTATGTCTTAGAAGTCCAACTATTGAGAGGCAATACATGTATTTATAATAATATAGTATCATCCATGTCCCCTTCTACATGAAAACCTAACCAATTAAAAATTATTATAATTTGAGATTAATAGTTTGATTAAAAGAACCAGAATAATTGAATATTTAGATTTAAAAAATGATTTGACAAACAATTAACTAATAAGAAGATCAAAGACTTGACAGGTATTTATAAAAGCAATTTTTGTTGAGAATGGATGTGTATGTATCAAGAACTTCATGTGGGGTCATTTTTCCACTTTCAATTGGTGGTGGATGATTATCACACGCTTAAGCAACAATTAATTTATAATACCAAATTAATAGTCATTTTGACTTTAAACTTTTTTTCATTTTCTCTTATTTATTTATTTTTTAAATGATTCATACCATAAAAAAAACAAAAAACAAATTAAAAATTATGAAAAAAAATATGAAACATATAAATACAATTAATTAGTTTGAAGTTCTTTAAGAAAATAATAAGGTATTCACACGAATTCATAGGTTTTTCGAATTTTCGATATCGTCATGATAATGTAGACATTATAAATAATCTTTAACGATTTACTTTGGTTGTTTAATATTCTCTGTTTTCTTTCTAACCAAATAGTCTACCAAAAATTATAGAGATAAAATTCATTTTGTAAGTATCATTTTTTTTAAAGAGAAATGATTTAAAAGAATTTGGAATAGAGAATTGGAGAGAAAATTACGTGGCGTAATATAATTCGCTGAAAAAATAATAAATTTTCTCTCTCTTCTCTCTCCTCACACTTTTTTTTAGTAAGTGAGTTAGTGATGACACATCATTTTCTTTCTGATTTACTCCTTCGAATTCCCTCTCAAATCACTCCTCCTAAATGACCATTAGGCATACCTCCTAATAGTCAATGACGATTAAAGGCATAACATATTGGATTACGGTAAAATTTCACAAAAAAAAACTTCATATATAACATGACAATGTAAAAGTTGAGAAATGATTAGGTGAGGGAATTTGGTGAGGGAATTTGGTGAGGGAATGACGTGGTATAATCTTATTCGCTGAAAAAATCAAATAATTTATCTTTTTTCTCTCTTTCCTCTCACTTTTACATTTTTCAACCAATGAAGGTGATGCCAGGTCATTCCCTCACCAAATTCCCTCACTAAATTCCCTCACTCTATCATTCCTTGTAAAAGTTTATGAAATTTTTTTTACACCTTTTAGTAATTTATATTACTTACAATAATCATGTTATTTCGCATTCATCTATTATAAAAAATAAAAATAAAATATCTATGTTAATAAAACTTAAACAAAAAAAATAATTAAATAAATTTTAACAAAAACAAATAAATAAAATTGTGTAAGCATGTTATAATCTCATAATTTTTTCAAACAAATATTATTATTTTAATTATGTTTATACACCCAAAATTAATTTTGGGTACAACATCTGCTACATGTTCAATTCTAGACTCAACTTTGGTTTATGGGATTACGGCTCTATCAAAAATAGTTGTTTTGATTTTAAATATTTTACTAATTTTATGCCCAAATTTATGATAAAGTGGAAATAGGAGTCCTAATTTAATTGTTAATTTGATTATTTATATTCTTATCATATATAATAATAATATATTTATAAAATATTATTAAAAATAATAAATATTATGATAATATCATAATTATATTCCTAAACACCTTTTTAATTTATATTTCATTGTTTAATTCCAAATTTTGATTATTTAATACTAAACAAATATTTAAATTATTTGAAAACAATTTGGCATGCATGATATTAATATATAAAATGGAAAACTAATATTTTAATTCAAAGCTAATTATGAAGCATGAAATTGGTACTTGAATCTATCTATTATATCCACCGCCCAATTCTACAATTATACTATAATTTATTTTCTCTTTTTTGAATTTCCCAATATAAAAGTAATAGTTTATCGAGAATCTTGAGGGTCTGATATTTTATTTTGGAGATGTAAAGTTTCACGTAAATCAAAGCATATACATTATTCACGTTTAATAAAACCACTTTTATACTTTTATTTTTATTTTCCTAGGTTAACATCATCCTTATTCAACAAAAAATAATGAGTATATCTGATTTTGTTTTTTATTTTATTGAAATTTTGAAAATAAATTTGTTACTTGTTTAGTGATTAAGATCCCAATATCAGTTTAATATTTATATTATCTGAAATGTCAAAGCTTTTATTAAATAATTTTTTGCATATTTCTTTTATAAAAAAAAAAATACACTTTGACTGGGAAATTTGATGAAATGGCCCCCATAACAGGGGAAATTCCAAAAAGGGCCCCCGCCTACTAAAGTTGGCAAAAAGGGCCCTTTTGCCCTGCGAAATGTCGGAAATACCCCTTCGGCGCCATTTCTTACGCTCAAAGACGCGAATTACCAATCACGCGATTCATCTAAATCGCGTGAGCTCATCACCGCGATTTAGATGAAACGCGTGATTCGTAATTCGCGTTTTTAAATGTACGCGATTTACCATGCACGCGATTTAATCTAAATCGCGGTGATGAACTCACGCGATTTAGATTAAATCGCGTCCATGGTAAATCGCGTCTTTAGTCTTATATATAATTTTCAGGCCCTAATTTAAAACAAAACCTCCCCGATTCTCCCTCCCACTCCGACTGCGGCCGACTTTCCATTCCCACATCCATCAAGATCATCGTTCCTCAACATCAGCGTTCCTCAACATCATTGTTCCTCAACATCATCGTTCCTCAACATCTTCGAGATCCTTCCAACATCATCGTTCTTCAACATCATCAGGTCAGTTTAGGGCTTAGGGTTTAGACTTAGGTTTTGATGTATATTTACCGTTTATATTCATGGATATGGATGTATTTAGGGTTAAAGGATTGGTTTTGATGTATATTATGCCGTTTCCTATGTATATCGAAGTATTTAGGTTTAGGGTTAGGTTTTGATGTATATTTACCGTTTATATTCATGGATATTGGTGTATTTAGGGGTAAAGGTTTGGTTTTGATGTATATTATGCCGTTTCCTATGTATATCGAAGTATTTGGGTTTAGGGTTAGGTTTCGATGTATATTCTGCCATTTATATGGATGTATTTAGGTTTAGGGTTTGGTTTTGATGTATATTATGCTGTTTATAATGGATATTGATGTATTTAGGTTTAGGGTTAGGTTTTGATGTATATTTTGCCATTTATATTGATAGATATTATAGTATTTATGTTTAGGGTTAGGTTTCGATGTATATTCTGCCATTCATATTCATGGATATTGTTGTATTTAGGGTTTAAGGTTTGGTTTTCCTATATATACTGATTGATTGTTGATTTTCAATTACATGAATATTGTATGGTTAGCTATTGATGTATATTCTGCTGTTTATAATGATGGATATTGTAGTATTTAGATCAGGAGCTGCCGTGTGGTTTTCTCAGTTCGTTCAACAAAATGGTATGTATTAAAATGGTTGTTAATAAAATTGTTTTCTCAGTTCGTTCAACTCTTTTTTTTTATAATATGCAGGCAACAAACACTGTTATGACCTTATGTCCCAATCAATTATCACCTGAAAATAATGTATGTTCTATTCTCTCTACTATGTCCATATTAACTAGTTTTGTATGTAATAACCATTATATTATTGTTTTACACAGTTGTTGATAGTTGAATTTGCTCGCACTTTTGGTGCAAGGGTGTCTCCGAAGTGGAGAGAAGATGTAACTCATGTTATTGCTTACACTGATCCCAATGGTGCATGCGGCCGAACTCAAAAAGTATTGAAGGCAATTCTGAACGGGAAATGGGTCCTTACTATTGATTGTGAGTCTCTGTTAACACGATTATTTTCATACATATGTCTGTTAAATTAGATTAAAAATTATTTTCATACACATTTGTTTAGGGATAAAATCATCATTGAAAACCGAAAACTGTGTTGATGAGGAACCTTATGAGGTTAAACATGATAATCATGGAGCCCAAGGTGGTCCTAGAAAAGGCAGACTTCTGTTGTTGAATAATGTGAGTTTGGTATTATTCCTCCTATCTGTACTTTTTCTTTTTTTTGCATGATAACTGAAATTATCTTCTTTGTTGGTTTTTCAGCGTTCGAAACTGTTCGACGGTTACATTTTTATATTTGTAGGGAATTTCAACACACTTTACAAACAGGATCTCATTGAGTTAATAGTTGCTGGAGGTGGTACTATTAAAGAATCGGATAATCCAGATTATCCATTTGCTGAGCCAAGGGATGCGAAAACTATAATAGTATACTTCGAGATAGACAGCAGGTATCGATCAATTGAAAAGGATTTTGATGTTCTCCCCGACAATTGGCTTTTTGAGACAGCGGCTGCTTTGTCAAGCATATTGGATGAACATGTTGTTCCTCATACAAAGTTGCTTCAATCTGTTGCTGCTTGTGATTTGCAGCATTTGCTTACTTAATTTGGAGTTGTTTAGACTTACTGTTCTTCTTCTATTTATGGCTTATTTATGATATTTATGATATTTATGGTTTATAACAATACTTAATTTGGATATTTATGATTTATGGTGGTTTATATTACTGAATATTCTTCTATTTATGCTTTATTACTTATGTTAACAATATCATAACTTATCCTCATAACTCACGCGTATTGTGTATAATCAAACAACAAGGAACAATGTTGTTATTCGCCACATAACTCAAACAACAAGGAACAATGTTGTTATTCACGCATATTCTCCACATAACTCAAACAACAAGGAACAAGGAACAATGTTGCTATTCACGTGTTTCATCTAAAACGCGTGAATAAACTCACGCGTTTTAGATGAAACGCGTGAATGCATTTCACATTAAAACGCGTGAGTTTATTCACGTGTTTTAGATGAAACACGTGAATGCATTTCACAATAAAACGCGTGAGTTTATTCACGTGTTTTAGATGAAACACGTGAATAACAATTCACGTCTTTCATCGTATATATTATTTTTGTGCCCTAATTTATAACAAAACCACGAATCCTTAATTTCCCCTTCTCTCTTCTCTCGCTTTCGCCACTCCGACTCGACCCTCCCCTGAAGAACTCGACCACGAGCAGCAGCAGCGGACGACTACGACGACACCACGATACCCTGAAGAACCCGACCACGAGCAGCAGCAGCTTACCCACTACTCTTCGTTCTCAAAATGGGTATGTTTATGTAATATTTAAAATGCTATTCAAATAAAGTAAGGGTAATTTGTGGATGATTGAAATGATTTGATTACGTAAACACTCTTAGTTATCATTACTAAGAGAGTAAGAGAGATGAAAGATTCAGATAGAAGAAATGAATTGAATTGAAAGGAAGAATAATATCTGAAATTGTTTATCATCAAACCCTAACCTGTACTTCTATGGCTTGTTTCTTATATATTGAACCTTGGATTATTTATTAACAATGATGATAAATTTTGAACTTGATAGAGTATAAAGCTGGGTATATATATGGTTTTGGTATAAACAGTCTTTACTCAATCATATTTCTCTTTCAGTTAGTTCATTTACACTTAACAATTGTTATATGTTATTATTTGTTAGTACTGATAGACTTGATTTCATTAGAGTCTTGTAAGAAACAAAGTTTGTTCAATTTGAATACTTATTTGAAGATGTTATTTAGTTGGTGTCTATTTACTTGTATGTGTTGTACCCTTGACTAAATTCTCAATTTACCTATCATCATCCTATGGTTAACACAATAATTATGGTAATGTTGTTGAACTTTTTTGAATTCTTGTGATGTTGTTGAACTGTTTTCAATTGCAGCTCAAGTACCTGTACTTCTTTACTTTGATGGAGAGTGGAAAACTACGGACGATCTTACTCATTTTTCTGCAAAGTCAAACAGCGGTATGATTGTTCCCCAAAATTCTACTTATGCCCAATTAGTTGATCAAATTTATTCTGCTACCGATGTTGACAAATCTAGATATGATTTATTGCTTCAAGCCAAGTATAATGCTCCTGGCATGATTGCCAAATTTTCTTATATAACTGATATAAAAAAAGATGTGGATGTGGAGTTCTTTTTACATGAAGCAGTTTCAGTCCACAACCGCACTCCATTGTGTGTATCCTTAGTAGAGAAGTCACTACCAACTCAAGAAAGTGTAGCTGTTCCAGAAATTGATGACCCCGACGTCTTCCCGATGCAGCGTGAGGTTTTCTTTGAAAATGACATTGAAGATGAACATTTGCGTCTGAATGTGGGGGATGATGCTGATGATGATTGGGTTCCTATTACCCAACCTAGTAGTTCTGATTGGGTTCCTAGTACCAATCCAAATCCAAGCGGTTCTTGGGTTCCTAGTACACAACAAAACAATGTTGTTGTTCGTACTCAACCAAGCTGCAGTGAATGGGTTGCTAGTAACATACCAAGTAGTGAAAATCCTTTACATGAGGCAGTAAGTACCGGAATCGGATTGGAAGTCAGTTCTTTGTTTGAGAATAAAAAAGAACTTCAGCTGAGGTTATATAAATATGCCATGACTAATCATTTTGAATTCAAAGTGTTGAAGTCAAAAAAAGAACTTTGGGTTGTGAAATGTTTGGATAAGAATTGCAAGTGGAGACTGCGTGCTGTCAGAGTAAATTCCTCGGAAATGTTTGAGATTCGTAAATTCGTAAAAGATCATACCTGTTCAATTGTGACGAGGCAAGAGAATCAAAGGCCAGCACCAGCATGGGTGTTTAGGGAATGCATGAAGAGCAAGTACATGGACCATCACCATGACCACATGCCCAAGAAAATAATGGAAGACATACAGACTACTTATGGAATAAAGTTGTCTTATAATAAGGCTTGGCGGTCTAGAGAAAAGGCCCTAATGGCGGTGCGAGGAACTGTAGAAGATTCTTACGGTAAATTGCCATCATACCTGTACATGTTGGAGAAGAACAATCCGGGTACCATAACAGACATCCAGACGGATGAGCACGGTCATTTCAGGTATATGTTCATGTCCTTAGGCTGCTCAATTAGGGGTTTCAAAAACTGTTGTCGTCCAGTATTGTGCGTCGATGCCAGTTTTCTTAAGCACAAGGTTGGAGGTCAGCTATTGGTGGCGATAGCATTAGATGCGAATGAACAACTCTATCCTGTTGCATTCGGCGTTGTTGATTCTGAAAATAACAACTCCTGGACTTATTTCATGCAAAAACTTAGAGATGCAATTGGATTGGTTGATGATCTCGTGTTTGTATCTGATAGACACCCAAGCATCGCCAATGCCTTGTGTGCTGTTTTTCCAGAAGCTGACCACGGTGCGTGCACATATCATATCAAGATGAATATTATGGCCAAATTCAAAACCGATCACTGCCACGCCGAGTTTGGTTTGGCTTCTCAAGCATACACAATCTTGAAGTTTAATCAGCATTTTGACAAGATCAATGCTAAGGACCCTCGTATTGCTATGTATTTGGCAGATATTGGGTTTGAGAGATGGAGTCGTGCATTTTTTCCGGGTAAACGATACAATCAAATGACAAGTAATTACGCTGAGAGCTTCAATAGTCAAAGTAGGGAAGCTAGAAAGTATCCCATATCAATCTTAGCTGATTATTTAAGATTCACATTACAAGATTGGTTTAACAGTCGAAGAGAAAAAGCTTCCAATCACAATGAACGTTTATCTTTTTATTATGAAAAGTTCTTACGTGATCAAGCTGAGAAGGCCAGATTATATAACGTTCATCCACTTAACCGTTTCGAGTTTTATGTCCATGACGGTGAATCTGATTATAAAGTTGACTTGAGAGGAATGAGTTGTAGTTGTAGGGTATTTGATGTATCTGGTCTTCCTTGCACTCATGCCCTGGCTGCTTCACGTACCCATAGATTGGATGCCTATGAGTTCTGCTCAAGGTTTACTTTAGATTATTTGCTATTGAATTTATCTAACTAACTTTATTTCTCACATGTTCAATTGTCATGTTTCAGGTATTACTCAAGTGAAATGTGGGTCAATGCTTACGCGGAAACAATATATCCAGTTTGTCATGAAGAGTATTGGGATATTCCAGAACATATCAAGCAACGAGTGTGCCTTAAACCACCTGTTAAGGTTAAGAAAGGGCGTCCTCAAACAAAGCGTAGGTCATCCCAAGGTGAAATTCGTAAGGTGCCGAGAAGATGTAGCTCATGTGGTGGTCAGGGTCACAACAGGGCAACATGCAAATCAGTAATGCCTGCACCCTCTACTGCAAGAGCTGCAAGAGCATCATCATCTCAGCCGCCATCATCTCAGCCACAAACATGAATATTGTCTGTGCAATTTTGAATATTGTCTGTGCAATTTTGAATATTGTATACTGATTATTGTTGTTGGTTTTCGAATATTGTATGCTGATTGATTGTTGTTGGTTTTCGAATATTGTATGGTGATTGAAATTTGTATACAGATATTTCCATACAGGTTGGCCATACAGTGAGTGACTCACGCATATATATTGCACAATGCTAATTCACGTGTATTGTAATGTAATTCACGTGTATAATTCACGTGTATTGTAATGTAATTCACGTGTATTGTAATATTACAATACGCGTGAGTCATATTGTAATACACGTGAGTTATGAATCACGCGTAATACAATACACGTGAATTATATTACAACCACGTGAATTATTTTTGGATATTCCAGAACATAATACACGTAATACACGTGTTTATATAAGTCACGTGAATTATATTACAACCACGTGAATTATATTGGTATATTCCAGAACACAATACACGTAATACACGTGTTTATATAATTCACGTGAATTATATTACAATACACGTGAATTTTATGATACCTATTACAACCACGTTAAATATATAAACACGTGAATTTTATGATACCTATTACCACGTGAATTATATTACAATACACGTGAAATAATTCAGTGTTTACAAAACAATATACAACAATAATTCAGTGTTTACAAAACATGTTACAACAATAATTCAGTGTTTACAAAACAATATACAACAATAATTCAGTGTTTACAACTTCATGGCTCTAAAATCTGGTGGTACAACCTGACTGCCCACTTTTCTCTATATACTTGCATATTCTTTGATATGCAATTTTCTAGACCAAGTTTAGCAGTCAGGTACTCTAAATACATTAATACAAAAACGCCACAGTCCCCACTCCATTCTGCTTTTGGTACTTCAGGGTGTGGGATTCTATGAAATCTAAAAGTTTCATTTATCATGTTAGGATACCTGGCCATTTCAACTTCAGACATTGCTTTATGAAGGAAGGGCGGCAACATCTCACAAATGGCTTTCATGTATTTTCCTAATTCTTCATCATTGAAAATTGTCTGATCGCAATCATAAACATCAATTCTCCATCCTTGCAATCGAATAACACACAGTACCCAGTGTACGTTGTTGAGGTTGAGGGGGAAGTAAATAACATCAACACTGCTCCAACCGGGCATATGTTTATCTTCTCTACCCCAGTGGTAGTGGTAAAAGACGTCAGAGAAAGTATGGCCTTCTGGTTTTTCTGGATCAACCGAGTCAGCAACAAAATCGTCATAGTATGAAGTAACCAAAGGGCCAAACTGGCAATCTAAGATGGTGAAATCCTCCGGGTACGACTTAGGGTAGGCGATTGCTCTTGCTCTTAGCAGACAAATTGCTGCATTCATCTCCACATCAGTTAGCCACCTATTTAACCTCAGAATTGTAGTGAAGAACTTAAGGTCTCCAGCACCATCAGGGAGTTGAACATCTTTAAATTTAGGCCCTTTCGCAAATTCTTTCCTGAACTCTTTCCTCAGTTGCTCATTACAAGTCGACATAGGATCGACAACAATCGTCTTCTTTCTTGGCCGAGGGACGACGTAGGGACTAAGTACAGCTTTCGACGCCGTCCTCTTTCTCTTAAATAGGATGTGGGATGCATCTTCCAGTACCACCACATCCTCATCTATCCGCTTGTCCTCCTTCTTCTCTACCTTCTTCTGCACAACGAAATGATCGTCCACCTTCTTCTGCACCACCCTCCTACCCCTCTGCACCCCCTTCCTACCCCTCTGCACCCCCTTCCTACCCCTCTGCACCCCCTTCCTACCCCTCTTCACAACGAAATCATCGTCCACCTACAAAGAAATCATTGAATTAGGCAACAAAAGTCTTCAATTAGTCCAAATGCAAGAATTGCATACCTCATCTTCATTATCCTCCACCCTCTGCACCACCCTCCTACCCCTCTGCACCCCCTTCCTACCCCTCTGCACAACGAAATCCTCTTCCACCTCCTCTTCCACCTTCTCTTCAACCTTCTCTTCAACATCATCTTCATTATCTTCCACCTGCTTCTCCACCTGCTCCTCCACCTGCTCCTCCACCTGCTCCTCCACCTTCTCCTCCAAATTCCCAACATTCTCCATTTCCTACAAAAACCAGAAAAGCCCTTCAATTAGTCCAAAGACAAGAAATAGGCAAAGTGCGCGAATTGCACCAAATGCATGAAATGCATACCTCGGTATTGTGTTCCCCATCTTCAACTGTCTTCTCCATTTCCAACAAAAGCCCATCCTACAAAAACCAGAAAAGCCCTTCAATTAGTCCAAAGGCAAGAAATAGGCAAAGTGCGCGAATTGCACCAAATGCATGAAATGCATACCTCAGTATTGTGTTCCCCATCTTCAACTGTCTTCTCCATTTCCAACAAAAGCCCATCCTACAAAAACCAGAAAAGCCCTTCAATTAGTCCAAAGGCAAGAAATAGGTAAAGTGCGCGAATTGCACCAAATGCATGAAATGCATACCTCAGTATTGTGTTCCCCATCTTCAACTGTCTTCTCCATTTCCAACAAAAGCCCATCCTACAAAAACCAGAAAAGCCCTTCAATTAGTCCAAAGGCAAGAAATAGGCAAAGTGCGCGAATTGCACCAAATGCATGAAATGCATACCTCAGTATTGTGTTCCCATCTTCAACTGTCTTCTCCATTTCCAAATTCCCAACATTCTCCATTTCCTACAATAAACAGAAAAGCCCTTCAATTAGTCCAAATGCAAGAAATAGGAAAAGTGCGCGAATTGCACCAAATGCAAGAAATGCATACCTCGAAATTTTTTTGCCCATCTTCAACTGTCTTCTCCTCCAAATTCCCAACATTCTCCATCTCCAACAACGGCCCATCCTACAAAAACATGAAAAACGCTTCAATTAGTCCAAATGCAAGAAATATGAAAAGTGCGCGAATTGCACCAAATGGAAGAAATGCATACCTCGAAATTTTTTTCCACATCTTCAATTGTCTGCTCTTCATTTTCATTGTCCTCCCCCTCCCCAACAGTGTTCTTCTCCAAGAGACCAACAATGTCTTTTTCCTGTCCATCCTACAATAAACAGAAAAGCCCTTCAATTAGTCCAAATGCAAGAATTAGGAAAAGTGCACGAATTGCACCAAATGCAAGAAATGCATACCTCGAAATTTTTTTGCCCATCTTCAACTGTCTGCTCTTCATTGCCATTGTCCTCCCCCTCCCCAACAGTGGTTTTCTCCAAGAGACCAACAATGTCTTTTTCCTGTCCATCCTACAATAAACAGAAAAGCCCTTCAATTAGTCCAAATGCAAGAATTAGGAAAAGTGCGCGAATTGCCCCAAATGCAAGAAATGCATACCTCAGTATTTTTAACACCATCTTCAACTGTCTTCTCTTCATTTTCATTGTCCTCCTCAACAATTTTTTTCTCCACAAGCCCAACATTGTCTTCCTCCTGTCCATCCTACAATAAACAGAAAAGCCTTCAATAAGTCGAAATGCACCAATTATACAAATGCAAGGAAATGCAAGAAATACATACCTCAACTTCATTATCCTCCACAAGCCCAACATTGTCTTTCTCCAAAATCAGCACATCATTGTCTTCCTCTTGTCCATCCTACAATAAACAGAAAAGCCTTCAATTAGTCGAAATGCAAGAAATGCACCAATTATCCAAATTCAAGGAAATACAAGAAATACATACCTCAACTTCATTCTCCTCCACAAGCACAGCATTGTCTTTCTCCAAAATCACCACATCATTGTCCTCAGTGTTCACCACATCATTCTCCCCTTGCTGTAGTTGCTTTAACATCCGTTTAATGAGAATTATGTCATCTCTCATTTCGGTTTTGATGAGCCTTATTTCATTTCTCATTTCAGTTTTGAAGAGAGTCAGTTCGTTTTTCATTACAGTTTTGAATTCATTTAGCTCCTTCGAAAGTTGATCCAATCTACATCTATCGTGGGGAGTTGTTGCTGTTGGAGTTGGGGGAGAGGATTCTTCGTCTTCGTCTTCTTCTTCTTCTTCATCTTTTCTACTCGTGGCGCTCTCGACAGAATAAGAGCTGCTGGTGCTGGTGCTGGGGGTAGGGTTGCGGGTTCTTCTTCTTGTGGAAGGTTTGGCTTTGGCTGGAGTAATTTGTCTTTTCTTCCTCATGACAGTTTTTTTATGAGGAACTCCATCGTCAATATCTCCAAATTTCCTCTTTCTGCAGTCAAGATCAAAAAAGACATCATAAACATTACCTCCCATATCTTCAAAGTCATCCCCAGCATATAAGATCTTCTCTTCTTCAGACAATTCCATTTGCTTAACAATCGTGCCTTGCAGGGCAGTTTGAAGATCAGAGGCAGTGCTCTTCCTCTTTGATTTGTACTGTATTATTCTTGGGCAGACAGGCTCTTCAGTTTGAAGCGTCGTTTTAATTGCAAGATTGGGGACAAAAGTTTGGATCACCTCATAAGTCCACACTTGTAAGGCTAGTGCGAACCCATATACGATATAAGAAACATCGACATCTTTTTCTTTGTCTTTGTTCTTCTTCCCCGAGGCGGCATCCTTCTTCTGCAGATACAGCTTCCTGTAGCGATCAAGGTCTCTGGTCAAACCCTTCATGGTTGCTCTAAAGGCCACCTTTCCCCATGGAAAATTGAGGAAGGTGTCGATGTCATCGACCATGCTGAAGAGTTTCATATTTATTATCCTCCTCGGGTCAAGGGCAAAGAGATAATGGGAAACAAGGTATACCAGCCCCAATTTCCATGCATCTTCCCTATCAGAGCAGGACAGGAATTTTGAATGAAGGTCTGCTATTCTAATAAGTGGAATACGTTTAAAATATTTAAGAACCAAAGTTGGAGATTCTTCAACCTGGTTGAAAATTGTTTGCTCAGTAGGGAATCTCCCAAAATTGAGACCTGTAACCAATGCAAACTCCCTCATCCCGAAGCACAGCTCTTCTCCATTCACAAGGAACTTCATCTCCATAGAATTTGAGCTGGACTTCCTGAGGAGCATGTGGTGTATAATCATTCCTGAGAAACGCAGTAACGGGTGCCCTTTGAATAAGAATCTGAATTGGGTTTCCTCTACCCTTTCAGTTAGATTCATCTTGGCAAACTTGGCAGCAATATTTCCCATATTGGTTTTCCAGGATACCCTCCCAGCAAACTCGGGTATTGTAGTGGACTCCATCTACAAAACAAGGAAGAAGATGGGATCACCATGATAATTAGCAAAACAAAATAAGTATTTAATTAAATAGTAAGACCAACAACAAAAATGGAACAGAATAAATCATGACAGAAAATAGTTTGGTCCAGTTCAATCATAGCATCTAGTGTATAGATGCACATATATATTCCCGAGTCATCCACTCATCAAAAAGGATTTTACAATCAATGTATTCAATATAAGAACACTCATCTAGATGCAGCCTCCAATTAAACATATTAACACTTGATCAACTTTTAGAAATGCATTCAATCAAGGTAAAAGTGAAAGATATATTTGCTTCCTATAGCAAGTGCAATATGGTCCAAGAAAGTGAACATACAGTGTGGATCATTTATGGCTTTTGATTCAGCACGGCAAATTAGGAGCACGTGTTGACTAAATTTCTTAATATAACATCGAAACCTGTCTCATTGGCATTCTAATAAGGTGCAGTAAAGCAGCAAAAGTTAAACCCTAACCCTAAATACCATTTCTTCACAAGCACATAACAAACACGAAACCTGTCTCATTGGCATTCTATTAAGGTGCAGTAAAGCAGCAAAAGTTAAACCCTAACCCTAAATACCATTTCTTCACAAGCACATAACAAAAACGGAAATGTCATTTCTTAAACGAGAAATGAATGAATAAGCGTGAAATGCATGCATGCAGAATAAGAACACTGATACAATACTCGTCATATACCCTAAAAGCATTTACACACATAAACGAAACCAGAACCAAACCCTAAACCCTAAATACATCAATATAAATCAATATAAACGGAATAATACACATCAAAACCTAACCCTAACTCTTAAGCCCTAAACTCACCGGAATATGTCAAAAAGACGGTGGAAAGACGATGATGTCGAATAGACGGTGGAAAGTCGAAGATGTTGGACGAGGAACGATGTTGAGGAACGATGATCTTGATCGATGTTGAAGGAAGTCGGCAGTTGAGAAGACGTGGTTTTGGAAGTCGGAGTGGGAGGGAGAATCGGGGAGGTTTTGTTTTAAATTAGGGCCGAAAAATTATATATACGACTAAAGACGCGATTTACCATGGACGCGATTTAATCTGAATCGCGTGAGTTCATCACCGCGATTTAGATTAAATCGCGTGCATGGTAAATCGCGTACATTTAAAAACGCGAATTACGAATCACGCGTTTCATCTAAATCGCGGTGATGAACTCACGCGATTTAGATGAATCGCGTGATTGGTAATTCGCGTCTTTGAGCGTAAGAAATGGCGCCGAAGGGGTATTTCCGACATTTCGCGGGGCAAAAGGGCCCTTTTTGCCAACTTTAGTAGGCGGGGACCCTTTTTGGAATTTCCCCTGTTATGGGGGCCATTTCATCAAATTTCCCCTTTGACTGGTGAAAAATTCATGATAATTTCCCAGAAATTAGTTATGATCAGATCCTACTTAAAACAAAAGAGAGTGAATTTTGACCTAATAAAACTCTTTCTTACTTGAATTATATTTTTAAAATGAAATTTATTGTAGCAATATTGACAATCAATTCATCTAAAAGTTATGTTTTTAATGAATATTTAATAGTGACTATTTCCAAGTTAACACTTAACAAACGGTTTCAAATATAATTTTATTTAAATACTTGTCCTACAAAAATAAGATATTTTAAATATGTACCATACATAAACAATATAAATATTAATGAATAAACAATAATTTTATAGAATAATTAAACATAGTGTTAAGAATGATTAAAGTCAAAAATACAATTAAGCATGATGTTAATATCTGGGTTAATTTATAACTTAATTATGAATCAATGATAATAATGATGCGAAAATAAAAGGTTCTTATATATTATCAGACAAATGAAAGTGAAATAGTAATTAATGTACTACTACAAATGATGTAAATCTTTCTGATTAAGGTTAGGCAAGGAGTACTTACTTTTATTATCACTTTTAAATTACCATTTCTTGTAATTATTCCCGGGTGAGTTTATAAAAAAAAATCGCATACTATAATTTAAAACAAATTAATACTTCGTGAAAAAATATGACAAATTCCCTTAAAAAAAATCTCGTTTTTCAAATAAAGTGTCATGCAGTGAGAGAACTTGACGGATGATAGATTAATAAAAAAAATGTGGCAGAATGTGTTGCAAAGAGGTGGAAACGACATCTCACTTGTTTTTGTATTGCAAATGAGTGGATGCGATTTGTAGCCTATTTTGAAACGTGATTGACATTGAGTGAGTGATGTTTGAGTCAATTATCGGTTATTGAGATGTTTGGATAAAAGTGCGAGCTCGGTTGGATTGAGTTGACGAGTCTTTATCCCGATTATTTTTTGTGAACTATTTGGCTCGAAAATAACCGTAGGACTTTCAGTGATCGCGGTCGATTAATGCGTTTATTCCATAACGTTATAATTATGATGATAGGGGGATCTCTTCGGAAAAACTGGTGAAGACGGTCGGTGAACTCATTGATTTTTTTGAGGATCTCCGAGCTTGTTAATGCTAAATTTTATGTTATGTTTGTTCGTTTGTGATAATTTTCTGTTTACGTTTTCATTGTTGTTTTTAAAAATGTTAATCTTATTATGTTTCATGAATATTTAGTGACAAAATGAACCTCATATTTTTTTATTGTTTTTGTCATTATATTTCTAAGTTGTATTAATATTAATTCGGATGTTTTTAAAATAATCTTTTGTTTGGTCTAATGATTATCCTTTATATTTTATTGTAGATTTTAAAAAAATATATATTCATGAAAAAAAGAGAGCATGAATAATAGTTTATTATATCAGACATTAATGAGAAAAAAAAATAATATAATTTTAATAAAATGTAATACCGAGATATGTATAGAGAATCAACTAACTCAATATAATAGCAAAATAAATATATATATATATATAAATATATATAATCATATATTAATTATTATTATTTAAAGATTTCCTTGGAGTGTAGATCATTTTGTCTAATGCTACTTTTGTCACAAAGTTACTGTTGATGAGATGTCTTTGTCTGCTTTTTTTTTACTGGTTTTTCATCTTTATTACAAACCCATTTTTTTAAAATAAGATAAAATAAGTTTGAGTATTTAAATTGATTTTATTTTATTAAAGTTAAAGTTAAAAATTGTTACAGTTCTTGGCTGCTAATCAAATGTATCATTCACATTTGTGGTGTATTTAAATTTTTATCCAAATAAAGCGTCAGTATTTTTTGACTTATGAGTACATGAAATTTCATCACTTTCCACTAATTAGTAAAATAAAAAATATATATTTAATTCTTATCTTGCCTTGTCAAACAAGGCCATGGCACAAAGTAGAAATATGGGAGTAAATTGAGGGAGAAAAATGTAATTTGAACAGGAGTACAATTATAAGGATGACAAAAAAAACTTTGCATTGAATAAGGAGGAGAAGATAAGCACAAAACAAAAGATAACCAAAATAGTTTCTACTGTAGGCAATTAGGTACCCATACCATAGGACACGCCTTTCTAAGACCTTGTTTGTTTGGTTGTTCCTAAACGCTTTATTTCTCACTCTCAAACATCGAGATCGCTTATCGCATTGAATCCGGGATCATCAACGTTGTTGTTATAGATATCGTAGTAAAACAATTGAAACACCACAACTCAAACCCTAAAAATACTAGAGAAGTTACCCCGAATATAGCATCGCCTAAACTTCTCCCATTTTTTGTTTTATTACTTTAATTTATTGTAATTTTGTGTCAGTTTTATAAATTACAATCTAAACTAAAAAAACAATTGATTATAAATGTTGGGTATTAAAAATAGGACTAGCTTTTCTAAAAAAAAAAAAAAGTAAAAATAGACTTATTGTGTATTAAGAAATTATAACTTGACCCCATATAAACTATTTGATACATCATCATTTTAATAAAATTATAATATGAATTTGTGTATGAGGAAATTTTGAAATGTCTATTATTTTTTAAAATAAGTTTACTATAATGTATTATTGGTGTAAGAATAAAACTAGAGGTATAAATAAAAGTTAAGCAATATAAAAGGCATCCGTTTGATTGGTTGGTAATTGGTATTCAAAAAACTTATCATTATTTTTGTTTGAGATTTAAAAAAGAAAATGGTTCTGTTAATTATTTGACCATCTCTTCATCATTTTATTGAATACTCGTTTATATGGAATAAGAAGTCTTAATTCTAGAAAACTTGTTAATATAAATTTTGACTTAAAAATTGAAATTAACAAGCAATAGTATTAAATATGTGTTACGGGTCATCATATTAAATATTTAGGCAATGAGATATTGGTGTCTCAGTTAATTGTGTTGGAGTTATGTTAGGCGAACTAAATAACCTATATGACACTGATTTTATGAATAAAAAAAAATTATGAATAAAATAAAAAAATTAAAGGATTTTAACAAAATATACTCAAATTTACAAATCTTCAACCCAATCTTATAATAACAAATTTTAAGTGATTTAACTAACTATCTGAAATATTTTAAAATATACAAAATATATTTAAAAATAAATCATTTAAGTACCCCCAATGTTTAAGATCGGTATCATCTGTCCACCCAATTTCATTTTGAGATCAAGTTATCCACTTGTTTTACTAAAATGATTTAAAATACAACTAATTTAATCAATTGAATTTTTTTTTACAAAGAAACAAAAACAATAATTCTAAAATAGAATACATATAAATATTTTTTATTTTATTTTAAAAGAATATATATATTAAAAATAAAAAAACCGTTTAAGCATAACAACCAAAAATGACAAAGAATGAAAAAAGAAAAAGAAAAACGATATTATCAAATTCATAAATTCTGGAGAAGAACGATGAACTCCATGATAGACTATAATGACTTTCCTGAACGAATCTAAAAAAAGGTCATAATAAGAGTATTATTAATGATACGTATCGGACGATTACTCGACGATTACTTGACAATTTCTTACCAACCAAATAGACCACGTAAAACGATAGAATAATAGACTAATAAAACGATAGAATAATAGACTAGTATTTTGATTTTTGTTCATAAATAATAATAACATTATAATAATAGTATTTTGATTTCTGTTCATACAGATACTATTATACTGTATGAGAATACCATGACCGACTTATAAATATATTATTTAATTATAAAATAAGTTTAAGCTCGATTTTGTTACTATTATAAAATAAATAAAAATAAAAAAATTCATTAAGATCTGCAATTAATTTAGAAGCTACTAGGCCCCACTATCAAGTGGTCCTTTTCTCTCTTCAAACCTGCTATTTCATGGTGGAGAGAAGAATATGATACCTCTTTTTTTTTTTTTTTTTACTTTTTTTTTTGGGGGGTGATCTCTTTGGATGTATGAGTGGGTGGTGCTGTTTTCCTCTAGTCTAATATCTTTCTCTTTCTCTTTATTTTGGTTTGACAGGTGCCCCCATTTTCTTCCTCATTTTCTCTTCTCTTCTCTTCCTTCTTCTCTATCAAAGCAAAAGTTCTTCATCTGCCTCAGTGAAAACACAACACAAACAAACAATCAAACAACAGCTTAATGATATGAAGGTTTGAACTTTTAATCTCTTCTCTTCGATCTTCATCTGGGTTTTTTTCTTTAAGCTTCAAGTTCTTTAATCATCACCCACTTCTACTTTTTTCACACTAATTCTTCCTCTCTTTGTGTTTTCTTAGCAGATCTGATTTCCATCTGTTTTCATTTCAAATGATCTATACTATTTTGTTCATTTTCATCTCTCTTTTTGCTTCTAATTTAGGTCCCCTATTTCTATTATTGATATGAAGATGGAAACATCAAGTTTATCAATTTCCTTTTGCTCATGGATCCATCTTTCAAACCCTTTTTCATCTTCATTTCCTTTGAAACTAAACAAATCCGATTATGTTTGTACTTTTTTTTTTTGTTTGTTGACGTTTAGGGTCTCTTAATACTGTTCACTATGAAGATGAAGTGATGTTTGTTTCTTTTGGGTGTTTTCTTGTTCTTCACAAGTTCTACTATTTGTTTTTAGATATTTATTGTAGACGAAAAATCTCAGTCTTTTTTGTAAAATCTTAACTTGTTACTTGTCTTCGATCTTCATTTAATCGGTTTGATTTCATCGTTTGAATCTTGGATGAACAGTGCTAACTTATCTCCCATCTACCCATTTATGTTTTCCCGATTTCGATTATATCGATTCTCTATCACATAAAATAACACTTTCTAGATACACCCAATATGTTTGTTTCTGATTTCGTTCATCTCTTTTACAATTGATGAATCTGAGTTTGTTTTAGTGATTCAACTCATCTAGATGGTTCAAAATCATCTTTCTTGACTACATAAAATAACGTAGTAGGATCTTCTTTAAACTAATTTCCCCCATTTTTTTCTCCATTCTGGGTTCCATGTTTCCCGATCTGATCATGTGTTAACATTTCTTGTTTGTTTGTGCAGGCGGGCAAACAGTTTGATGTGGGTTTTGCTTGATTAAAGCTATTTAGTTGAATTTTGGCCAGATATTCATGTTATGCTGAAGCATAAGTTTAGAAGGGATAGCTGTGGAGAAGAAGAAGTTCTTGTGACTGTTGGAGAAACAGCACAAGAAGGGAGAAAACAATCTGCAGATGTTATCCATTCAAAATTCTTCACCACTCATTCCTCAATTAGAAATTTCCGGTCTTAAAAGCAGTGATGAGACGCTTGTTCCTTCTTCTTCTTCCACCTCCTTTGATAATAACAAAGTTGTTTCCATCCCAGATGAACATGTATTGACCAAGGGCCCAACAATTAACAAATTCTCTATAAGGTAATTACTTTCTCTCTCCATCAAGATTTAATGTTCTCTGTAAACCTTAATCTCTCGGTCTCTGTTTATGATTTCATTTTTCATTGCTATTTAAATCTTTTATTACTTCAGGGATTACGTTTTCAAATCTCGGAGCAAGGATATCAAGAATAGTTGGCCATTTTCAGAGAAAAGTTTGCAGATTTGCTTGAAGAATGATGTCAAACATCTGTTGCCACCTTTCCAATCTTTTGATTCCATGAAAAATCATTATAATAGCCGCTTTGATGAAGAAGATGAAGTAGTAATAGTAAATAATGATAGTCATCAACAAGAAGAGACTCCTATATTTCCTATTCCATGCAGTTCATCTGTAATTATCAACAAACCCGAGAATACCCTTCAACCTCCTCCTCCTCCTCCAGTTAAGAAGTGTAGGGTTGTTAATCGTCTTGATCCGAACTCAAAGGAATTGGTAGATACTATGAATTTTGCTGATCATGCAATGGTTTCCAAAATTTGCCCGGTTTGTAAGATTTTCTCTTCGTCTTCAAACACAACCTTGAATGCTCATATCGATCAATGTCTTTCCACTGAATCATCAAACGACAAGCTGGCAACGTCAGATCCTAGGCCACCACCACCACCGACGACTTCCAAGAACAAAATAAAGCCTAGGAAGATGAGATTGATGGTTGATATCTATGTCACTGCCAGACATTGTACTTTGGAAGAGTTGGATAGGAGAAACGGAACTAGCTGGGCCACGAGGCCCATGCCCATTCGAGAGGAAGCCATCGACAAGTCTCATCATAAGGAGGAGAAGCTTTCGGTTTCTAAGGCTGTTGTTCAGAAAGATAATAACAGTGATGATGGTGAAGTTTACATTGATGCCAATGGCACGAAACTGAGGATTCTATCGAAATCTGATGATAAACCGGTTGAGGGTTCTACTACCAACAAGATTTTGCCAGGTAGTAAGAAAAGGCTTCATCATCGTCATCATCATATGCAGAAGCTCCAAAAACCTTTGAAACTTGCTGATCCTCAGAGCAAAAAGGCCAGCTTTCCCAAGTCTTCAAATAATCTAGAGGTATGATTCTTCTTTCTTTTTTTGCAATCCTCAATAGATCACTTCGTCAACAACTCGTTTTATCTCTTCTTCTATTTTCAATTGGCCTAGATGAGATATATATTAGGAGAAAAAAAAATCTAAACAACAGTTGAAAACTTATGATCATTAATCAAATTGTTTTGTAACAGATTCCTAGAGATCCCGAAATGAATTTCACATCCAGGAAAAGTTGCAATGTTTCTGAAAAAACGGAGAAGTCATTTAAAGCACAGCAACATAAGAAAGACCGCGATTTCACACCAATAAAGAAATGGGCATGTGCTAAACGCACCAATTTCTTTAACAGGACTGCCAGAAAAGAAGACTCTCCTCAGAAGCTAGGTCTCGAATGTCATTCCTCAGATGGTCCAGTCATGGAAAATAGTTTTTCCAATAAAAGGATTCGGAACTCGTTTGAGAGTATTACTCCATTTTCATCTCCTGAAAGCAGTGAAAGAATGGAGAAGACTTGTGATAAAGTGAAACAACCATTAAACCGAATCAGTTCCTTTCACGGTGGCCTCAAAGGAGGCGATACTCATGAAATCGACAATGCTGGTGATGGTCAGCCGAATGAATTAGCTCTTGATCTTCATCGTTCTTCTTCGGAAAAATCCAAGAAGTTCTCCTCTTTGCGTTCTGAAGACAACAATAGCGCAAAAAGAAAAATTCTTGTAAAGAAGAGGAGGAGAGTTGCATCCAACAGTGGAGAAGAACTAGAAGGAATTCACATTCCTTCTCCCCAAACCATTGGATCTTTGTCGGGTAATTTTCACAAAGAAGGGAATCCTCAAACTAGTTTGAGCAACTCATTGGTCAATCCTTTGTGCCTGTTGGAAGATAATATGAGCGATGATCATGATCATGATCTGTATAATGCAAATCATGAAATGGGTAATCCTTTGATATTGGATCTGGAAGAGGTTGATCATGATCATGATCGGGTAATTACAGGAAACGAAAGTAGTAATTACTTCCATGGTGTCGATCCTATACCTATTCCCGGACCTCCTGGGTCGTTTCTACCCAGTCCAAGCCCGATGGATCATATGGGTGGGACGGATGAACTTCACGGGAATAATTCGTCGCTAACTAACAGCAGTCTACCCGAATCTTGTGAAAATCAGTACCTTGATAATCATGATCATGTTGATAACGTCAGAGATTCATCGGATTCTCCAACTTCTCTAGCATCAACCATCTCTAGCAGAGAAAACTTTTCAAAGGTTAATCCTCCTGATGCGACAAATAATATTATTCATTCAGAGAAATTAGCCGATCAATTATGCTGCTGCGCTGCTAGGAAAGATCAGGACGTTATATGGAAACAGATGACGAGTGAAGATCCAAACAGAAATAGGCTAGATCATGGTATCCATGGCCCTGATCATGAATCTTTGAAAAACCTCAAACTTGATCCTGACCTAATAATAAAGTTCCCCATCAATGGTGAATGCAGTACTTCTTCTGTAAGTCCATCATCCCCGAATCCAGTTCTCAGGCTAATGGGAAAGAATCTGATGGTAGTGAACAAAGATGATAATAGTTCAATGCAGCAGCAACAACAATATCGTCCACAATGGACGTCAGATTCGATTAATCCGATTCAACAACAGCTGGCTGTCAACACCAATAATCACATGGCATATCAACAAGCAGCACCCGTCTTTAATTTAAGTTCTGAATACAATCGGGTCGAGAATCATCAACCTTTTGATCATGTCCGATCTTATAATAATAGTGGGTTTGATAACTCAATATCTCATTTGGTCGGTTCATATAATTTTGTAAACGACCCACCATTCAGGAGACCGACTCCTTCTGCTGCTGCTGCTTCTGCTTATCATCATGATCCCATGAAGGAGATAATTGTCATTGACGACACGCCTGAAACTACTAAAACTGACTCGGATTCCGACGTATTAATGGGTGGGAGTGGAACGAGACAGAACTGGGTGAGGCCAATGGTACCTGCAAACAATACTAATATGAGTTCAAGGGAGAAGATCCTCCCGTTTTATAGGTATCATCATCATCAAACCCAGAATTCAGGTCTTCCTTATGGTGGAATATTGCCGTCAACACCTACTAATGGTAGCTTCCAAATGCCTATGACGAGGTTGAACCGCAACTCAGAGGGATCATCGAATTCGAATATGCAGACTGCTCAGATCAATCCTAATTTAGTGGCTGCTACTACTCTACCTTCTGCAAGTCATCCTGGAGGAATGTTATACTATTCTCGCGGGTTTTCATAGGATCGTCGATCGAGGAGAAGGAAGGATATTGTGCATTGAAAACAAGTACTAGGGTTTTCCAAATCTGATGACAAGATATAGAGATGAACGTGGGACATGATCATATGAAGTGTTGTTTTTTTTTAAGGCTTTTTCAGATATCGTCGCGAGAACTAATATTATTATATAAGTAGTAGCAAAACTTTTGAACAATAATAATAAGTTGGACTGATGATGATGAAGTGAAGTCCTCTTTTGATATCGACAGACTAAACAAACATATTATTTTCATTTCATTTCGGTTTCTATGAGCTTCATTTGCAGGTTGACACCAGCCAGCTAGCTGCTGCTGCTGCTTTTGAGTAAGGTAATTACAACTTATTATGAATCATTTTTAAGATTTTTATTGATGATCTTAAAACTCTATTAAATGCACGTTATTTTATGTAATTTAAGAAATGTAGATGATTTTTGAATGCAATATGTATGGATAATGATCAATTGCTAGCTGTGGGAATTAAATGGAAAGACTTAGTTTCGTACTGCCGTTGAAAATAACAGCAAATCATTGCATGAAATATAGCCGTTAAGGAGAGATAATATCGTACTGTGTCTTGTGTCTGGTTTTTATATCATATGTTTGTGAATGTGGTCAAAGAAGAGAAACAAAAGTACCTTTAATAATATTGGATTGTGAAAATCTTTTTTCACCTTCATAAAAAAAATACCCATTTATAATATTTACATTTTACTAATATATTATATTAATTAAACAATTATTCTTATGAAAACTGCAAAGTGGGGACAAATAATAATAATAATAATAATGCGGAGGGTGGGATGGAATGTGTGTGGTGGGAGTTTGATTGCATGGTGAAAGTTCGACAGCCCAAATTTTAAAAATAGCTTCTGTTCTGTGGACCCTACATTTTTTATTTTCTTCTTTTTTATTATTATTATTATTATTATTTATTTGTCATCTTCCATTATTAATCAAATTAAACATAGCTTTTTTGACTTGCAGTTGCAGGCTGGCCATGGCAACATTAAAATAATCAAAACCCTTTTTTTCTTTTTCTTTTTCTTTTTTTTCTTCCTTTC
Organism: Impatiens glandulifera; assembly: GCF_907164915.1. Lineage (NCBI taxonomy): Eukaryota > Viridiplantae > Streptophyta > Magnoliopsida > Ericales > Balsaminaceae > Impatiens > Impatiens glandulifera. The sequence continues at coordinate 8,059,484 of NC_061862.1, read as the reverse complement.
CACTTGTGTGATGACTATTTTTTCCCTCCCCAATGCAATGGAGAACAAAATGTCATGGAATTTCTTTTTCACTTTTTACCTTAAATAAATATAAATTGGTTTTATTTGAAAAAGTCAAGTTTTAGGTTTTTCTTCTTCATATAATAATTTTAATTTAATTTTGAAAATTATTATTATTGTTATTGGTAGGGAAATTAATTGTTATTATATAGAAGTAAAAGTCTTCTATTGTTTATGGTCTACAAGTCTTTTCATGAGGATGAAAGGTGGAGTCTGTTAGTGATTTTTGTTTTGAGATGATAAATATCTTCCTAATTAAAAAAATAATTTATCAAGATAGATTTGGATAAATGAAATTTTAATTTCAATTAGAATTGAATTATGTATATGTTGGTAAAAGATTTTAGATATGTAACTTCTCTAGATATCATACACAACATATTTCAAGACAGAAGTTATTCTATAGATGCACTTCATGAAGCCTTCCACAATTTAATTAATTGATTTATTCATTTTTTATATGTGTGAAAGAATTATAATATTGTATTATTATGTTTAAAAAAGAATATAATAAAAACGTTTTGAATATATATTATTATATTATTAAGATATTTGTTGAGTCGATAACTCAAGTGTTAATAGTTTTTGTCTATATTTCGATTCTCATCCAGAAAAAATACATTTTAACTTACTCAATTGAAAATCGATATTGGTTCGGCAGATTAACTTCATAAATACACAATATTTATTCGAAATATTAACTTCTAAATTAAAAAAAATAAATATCGTTTCAAAATTTTAACTTTTAAATTAAGACAAAAATATATAAGTTCAACATTTTGACTTCACAAAATAAAAAATATATATAACTTTGAACAAAATCGAGTGAAATTGAAAATAGTTTGAATTCAATTAGAATAATATTTCTTAATTTTAAAAAAATATAAAAATTTGAGTTACATCCGAGGCTAATAGTTAGAGTTTATGTTAAAAAAACAAGGAATACTTAAAAGGGTATATTTTTATTATGCTCAAAAACAGATTACCTAGATATTTTTCAAATGATCCCTAAGGGCTAAAATGTTACAAAGTAGTGGGCTGTAGCCCACATCCCTACATTCAGCTGCCCAACAACGATTAGGACTCGATCCATTTTGTTGGCACATTAATAAATAAATCCTAAATTTAATTATTTATATTTTAATATATATATATATATTTATATAAATTATATTTTAATCTATCTAGATTGTTCTTATGATTGTCTCTACATTCCTTCTTTACACCCTTGTTCATATCCTTTTACACGCTTCAGACCCATTTTGTCTCTCCAAACCCTATTTTCAAGCTCATTCATTGTCAATATCTTTTACAAAACAAAACAATAATTGAAATGTATGTATTAAAATATAAATAATTAAATTTATAAAGAATTAATTTAAATATGTATAAAGTAAATAAATAAATTTAGGCTGTATTTAGTTGTAATATATATAAATAAAAATATATTGACTCTACCTCTCTTTTTTTTAATTGTTTTTTTTAATAAAAAATCAGAAAAAAGAATGAGTCTAGACCTCTTGCGGAAATAATTTGAAAGATCCAAAACCAAAAATGATTTCTGAGAGCATTATCAAAGCTAAACTTGTCAGTTTAGAGAGCAATGAATCATTCAAAAGTGAAAGATTTTACATTTAGAATGCTTCGAATAAATTAAATAGGTGCATTAAGATTTGAAGAATTTTTAAACAACGAAACCCTTTTTTTACTCTTTCATATATTAGGGAATTTCACTTAGAAAATAGCACAAGATCTTGTAGCACTTACCAATGTTCTAACATACCTTCATCGTCCTAATCTCGAAAACGCACTCTAATCTTTTAGCCAGTTTAGAATCTGTTCAACGCGCATAAATGAGAAGACAAAATATTAATAAGTCCATTTTTAATACATTTTTTAGTTAAAATTTGGCAACTATATTCACTAGTGAAAATGTGATCTTTACCGACATATATATAAATCTTTCGGTTTAAAGTCCCGACAGGAAGAAACATTTCGTTAATAAGAATTTTTCCCGACAACTTTCTAAACATGTCGTTAATAAGATTTTTTTATCGAAAAATGTATATAAATCTTTCGGTATTAACCTCATCCCAAAAATACAAAAATAATTCTAAGTGTTGGAAGAGGTCAATACCGAAAGATTCATATGCATCTTTCGGTATTGACCTCATCCCAAAAAAACGAAAATAATTCTAAGTGTTGGAAGAGGTTAGTACCGAAAGATGTATATAAATCTTTCATATTGTCTCTTCCTCAAAATTCCGTAGTTTAGGTCATTATCGTGGGATTTATCCACATCTCTCGACATTCCACATAAATACCGAGAGATGTATATAAATCTTTCGGTATTGGCCTTCTCTTCTAAGTGGTTTTTCACTTTCTTAGCTTGTCTAAACTCCTAAGCACATCAAGTGTGTGTTATTTTCTAAGTATATGAATTGTGTTTAATTTTATAAGTATATATGATTGTGTTTAATTATATAAAGAAGTGGTGTATATGTATGTTTGTGTTTGATGATAAATAGGATGTGTGTAGTGTTTGATTATAAGATGTGTAGGGAGATTGTGTATAATTTTAAAACTAGATGAATGTGTTTAATATTTTAAGGATATGAAATGTGCTCCAAAACACTTAGGAATGAGGGGAAATACCGAGAGAATTGAGTATATCTCTCGGCATTCCCCTTCAATACCGAAAGATATTTAAAACAACTCTCGGTATTGGCCTTCTTCTTCACTTAATTTTGTTTGTTTATCTAGGTATTTTTTTTACTTTCTTAGCTTGTCTAAATTTCTAAGCACATTAAGTGTGTGTTATTTTCTAAGTATATGAATTGTGTTTTATTATATAAACAAGTGTGTATATATATGTTTGTGTTTGATGATAAATAGGATGTGTGTAGTGTTTGATTATAAGATGTGTAGGGATTGTGTATAATTTTAAAACTAGATGAATGTGTAGGGATTGTTTATAATTTTAAAACTAGATGAATGTGTTTAATGTTTTAAGGATATGAAATATGTTAAATTAACTTAAAAAAATTTAGGAATACCAAGAGATTATTCCATATCTCTCGGTAATAGTCATCTTTACCAAAAGTTTATATCAATCCTTTAGGCATTTTATAGTTAAGTACCGAGAGATGTCCACATATCTCTCAGTATTTTCCTTTAGTCATACCGAGAGATTTGTGTATATCTCTCGGTAAGGTAATTACCGAGAGATGTCAACATATCTCTCGGTTGTTCCCTTAGTAATATCGAGAAATTTTTGTATATCTCTTGGTAACAAATTAAGGTCATTATCGAGAGATGTATCAAACCTCTCAGGGAAAACCTTTATAATTTAGATTGAAACCCTCTCTTTCCCGATTACTCTTGTGTGCACCTCCCTCTCTTCTCCTTAGCTATCTGCAGGCGACCAACGATGTTGATCGGCGATGTCGACCGATGACACCCACCAACCGATGCCGATCTCCTCTTGTCGTCGCCCCTTCGAGCTCCTCGCATCGCTGCTTCCTACTGTCGCCGCTGCTTCCTACCGCCGTCGCTTCCTCTTATTCAACACCCCTGTTTTATCCTCTTCAATGCCCTACTTTAAGGTTAGTTAATTAGTTTATATTATGGTTAGATTTAAGTTATATTTAGGTTAGACTTATGTTAGATTTTGTTAGCATTTAGGTTAGATTTTCAATCTGATTGATTAATTAGGGTTTGATTTTAATTTTGAATATGATTGTTTCATTTATGATGATTTTAGGGTTTGATTTAATTTGATGAATTTGTTTCACTTGTTGAGTATGAGATTTTGATTTTGAATCTGATTGCTTCATTTATGATGATTCTAGGGTTTGATTTAATTTGATGAATCTGTTTGACTTGTTGAGTATAATTAAGTAACGTTTCTTAAATGGTATTAGTTATATAAGTATTAATTGTAAGGGTTATAAATTGTAGAGAGGTATTAAGAGATATAAGTTATATATGTTATTTTGTATTTGATTGAAAGTATAAGAGGGTTATAAATTGTATATATTTTATAATTTTGTGTTTGGTTGGTAGTATAAAAATACTGTATAAAATGTAAAAGACATTTTTGCCCTTTATATTTATATAAATTTAATTTAATTGTTAAATTAATATTTACTTAATTTGTTTTATTATTTCTCTCTATTTATGTGTTTTTTTATTATTGCTTGTAATTTGTGAATAACACTAAATAAAATGATGTTAACAAAAATTTGTGATCACATTTTGTGAGAAACCACTAAACCAAGATGAGTATAAAATCACATGAACCAGTTATTTATAATGCAGAGACAATGCAGAAAAATCTTAAAGAGAGACAAAGGGGCAAGTTTTTCAAAAATGGGAAAGTTGTAGAGTCCTCTTATGTCAATGAGTCTGATTGGAAAATGAAATTTAATGATGTTTCGATCGAATAGACTAAGACAAAGAAAAGTTGCTACAGAAAGACTTCTAATTCTCACAAGAAATCTCTTGATAAAGAACATAAGCTAAACCTGGGCATACATGCTAAAGAGCAAAGAAAACAATATAGTTGGGAAGATAGTCAAATTACTGGACTAAATGAATCAAGAACTAACCATCAACATATTAGTGAGATGGAAGAGAACCGCATAATGAGTTCTGAAAATACTACTTATATCTCAGGAAAGCGGTTAAGTAGTAGGGAAGACAATTCGAGTCAACAGACAAAACAAGAATCATATAGTAGGAAAGGGGACAACAATATGATATCTCGTCATTCAAAACAAGTATCAGAAATTCAAGAAATTAAAGGAAGAATTTTCACCTCAGAAAAAAGATCTGAAAGCTGCATTGAGAATTCAAGGAGGTGAATTGGTTGACAGTTCTATACAGGAGACAAAACAAGAATCATATAGCAAAAAGGGGACAACATAAAAACCTCTCATCAATCTAAACTAGTTTCAGAAATACAAGAAATAAAAGGAGGAACTTCCACCTCATAAAAAATGTCTGAAGTTACATCGAGAATTCAAGGAAATGAAGTTTAAGGGTAAATATGAAAATCTTGTTTTTATACTTCTTTGTAACTGGTTTGACAAGGTACAAACTTATACCTAGTTTGATGTATAAATTATATAACATTTAATAATGTTTATATAAAATATTTTAACCAAACAGTTAAAATCTAATTTACTGTTAGTATTATTATACTATATCTACAGGTTAGTAATGTTTATCAACCATGGCCTTAGGGTATTAGTGATATTGTTTGACTTGATTAATTAGGGTACTATTCTGGATTAATTAGAGTATACATATGGATAATCGACCCACATTTTTGGCTATATATATGAAGAACAGAGAAATATGTAAGTCTAATTTATATTTAGATCATGCTAAGTAAATATTAATGCGGATTGTTTGTCATCTGATTAGAATTATGAAAGTACCTAATAAAACTTGGATGAGCTTACGTCGAGATCATCCAAAATACGAGGAAGGGGGTTGACAAATTCCTCGAGTTTGTAGTGAGTAGTACAAGATGACAAATTAAAAGTGAAATGTCTTTGCATGAAATGCTTGAACACGACTTTTAAGAAAATAGTCGATGTGAAGACTCACCTCATAATTTATAGAATATATATTAATTATGAATTCTGGTATTTTCATGGAGAAAAATAGACTTACTACTAACGCGGTTTATAATAATGATGATGATGCCGATGACTTGGATTATGATGATGATGATGATGATGGTCAATCGGATGATGGCGTATCATAATTCAATGATATTAAAACGGAGTTTAATAATACAGTCAATGAAGAGGTCAATGAAGAACATTATATGCAAGATTTTATACACGATATATTTTCAATGTTAATGATGTCTCAAACAACCATGAACTAGTCGAAGATGCGCAGAGATTCAATAAATTGCTTGATGATTCTAAACGATCTTTGTATGGAGGTGCTGGAATAACGAAATCAAAACTCATTTTCAAACTTAAAAGAACATTATAAAAATATTCTTTTTAATACAATTTTTTTAACCATATCAACTTTACAAATTAAACCTAAATATTTTTTCAAATTCACACCTATTAAAGAAAATTATTATAAAATTAATTATAAATCAATAATTATTTATATTGTATTTTTAATTATTGTGAGAAATATATTTTTTATTTTTAAGTGTTTAGTTGAGTAATCTAAATGTTTTTTTCAATTTTTTAACATGTAATGGATTATTATTTTTTATTTTTTATATTTTGTGTTTTATTTTAATAAATTATTTTGTTATTTTTTGGATTTTTTTTTATTAATGTTGTTCATTAGTATGAATTTATAAAAATATTATTAAAAAATATATGACTTTTTCGGCTTAGTTCCAGGGTTTAACCTATGATAACCTTGACGTTGCAGGTCTTTTTGTTTCAGGGTTTAACCTATGTTTAACCAGATAATGATATATTTTCGGCTCAGTTTAAGAAAAATATTATTACTATTGATTAATTAGGGCTTTTTAAACAGTTTTCTGAGGTAATTTAAATAGATCTATAGTTTATAACGGGATCTTCTGTTTCTTTGCCTTGGGAGCTTCCATCAGTATCATCTTTAGATTTACTACTCTCACTAAAAAGACCCTTTTAAAGGCTCTTTCTTAACTATTTCAACTTTTTTAAGCTTTTGCAAACAATAAGAACTTCAGAAGGTAAAAACAAAATTTATTCCTTGGAGAAGACAGACAAAATCTATAAATATTTTTTTTGTGGTGATGTTATGTATGCTTATGTATATGAGATTGTTGAAACTCCAATAATTGATTGATATAGAGCCAGATGCACAAGTGAAGAAGGCAGTGAATGAGATCAATGTAAGTTAAAATGATTCTTCAATCTATTGTTTTGTTTTTAAGCGGAAAAATAACTAATTATTTGCATCCAACCAAACGAAACCAAACAACTGTTAGGACGAGGGTGGCTACGAATGAGAAAACAAAAACAGAAAAGATCTTGCTGGAGAAAATGAGTAGAAGGGGAGACAGAGGTCAAGTATCTTTCGCGTCTGGGAATAACAAGACAACGACATTCAATGAACATAATAGTTATATGAACATTTGTATATTTAATATATTTAGATATTTGTAAAATGTTATAAATACTAAACTTCAATTTATAATATTATAGTTCAGTTTTAAAAAAATATTACAATTCAGTTTATATATAACATTTCAGTTCGATTTATAAGACATTATATTTCATTTTATAAACTATAATAAAACTTTACATTTCAATTTAAAATACATTATAGTTCAGTTTTAAAAATTATTAAAATTCAGTTTATAAATACATTACATTTCAATTGAAACAACATTATACTTCAATTTTAAAAAACATTACAATTCAATTTATAATCCATTACATTCTGATTTATAAAACTTTACAATTCAATAATAACTCTCTATGAATTAATTGAAATTAATTTCTTTTTAAAAAAAAACTTAAAATATAATGAAAATTCTATATAAAGTTGGATCTCCAAGATCCGACCCAATTTTCCATCTAGTGATTTGAAAATCAACCCAAAACTAGACCCGTTTGAATGGATCCATCCACCCGAAGGGTAAAACCGGCAATACAGGTCAAAATAAGTTGCTAATTGGATGCTTAGCGCAGATGATCTGTCTTCTTCTTCTTCTATTCGTCCACCACCATAGGTAGGTCAAATCCCAATTATGCAATCCACAAAACCCTCCTCCTCCTCCTCCGGCGCCGGCGCCGGCACCGTCGCTACAACTCCCTCCGTCTACACAACCATTCCCATCTCCGGATCCGACGTCATTTCCAGGTCTTTCCAAAACCTATCCAACTTCCTATCCTCCCGCCGTCCATGGCCAGAATTCATCGCATCAGGAATATTCAACTTCCCCGATTCTCTCTCCTCCGCCGCCGCCCGATTACGACAAAACTCATCATACTTCAGCATCAACTACGGAATCCTCATAACAATCTGCACCGCCTCTTCTTTAATCGGTTCTCCAATTGCACTTATCGTCTATGCCATGATCTTTACCTTATGGATGGTCCTGTATTTCTTTCGAGAAGATCCGATGGTGGTTTGGGGTCGTCACGTTAGCGATCTGATCTTGATTGGCTGCTTGATTCTGGTAACTGCTATCAGTGTATTGTTTACTGGTAAGGTGAAGACTTTGTTGATTGGTGTATTTGTTGGGATTGTTGCGTCGGCGATTCATGGAGTTTTGAGAAATCCGGAGGGATTGTATTTGGATGAACATGATGCTGCTTGGAATGGTTTGATTGGTTCTCCTGAAAGTTCTACAAACATTCGCCCTCTTTTAAGGAATCAATTGAATTAGGTTTGTTATCTTGATTGTAGACAATGATTTTACTAGGGAATTTGTGAGATTTGATTTGATTTGATTTCTGTATGCTTTTTTCTGTGTTTTTTGAATTAGGGTTCATAGTGTGTGTGCTTTAGAACCTTTTGTGTACAGTTTGGGAATGGTCTTTTAATCAATCAAAGAGCTTAAAGTGTGGATTCTTAACATCCTTTTTTTTTATTATTTAAATCATCTTTGATTAATATTTATTTATCAATAATATTTTTTCAAAACTCATAATATCACTTGAATTTGTAAGTCAAAACCCTAATATCTCTGAAATGAAATTTGCTCGGGTTTGATGAGTTTATTTACTAAAATGCACATCCAAATCATTG